>NC_040083.1:15405071-15707607 GCF_003369695.1 Bos indicus x Bos taurus | reverse complement strand
CTTATCTTTAATTTGTGCAGTTTTACTGATTAGAATCCAGCTGGTCTCTTAAAAAATCAGCCAGTGAGAAGTAGAAGCCTGTCTATAGGAAATTATTAAATAAGAGCTTTCTTTTTATTATCATTGAAATAGAGTTGATATACAATATTATGTTAGTTTCAGGTGCACTGCTGAGTGATTTGTCATTTTTATACATTACAAGATAAATTACCACAGTAAATCTAGTAACCATGTGCCCCCATACAAATTTATTATAATATTATTGACCATCTTCTTATGCTGTATATTATATCCCTGGGGATTATTTATTTTACAGCTGGAGATTTTTACCTGTTAATCTCCTACACTTATTTCACCCAACCCCCTTCCCTCTGGTAACCACCCACTTGTTCTCTTTTCTATGAGTCTGTTTTCACTTCTTTTTTTTTTTTTTTTTTTAATATGGCATTTCTTTTCTCTGTTTTACTTATTCCATTTGGCATAATATCCTCTAGCTCCATCTATAAGATTTCATTCCTGTTTATGGCTGAATAATATTCCATGGTGTGTGTGTGTGTGTGTGTGTGTGTGTGTGTGTGTGTGCGCATGTGTATGCACGTGTGTGTGTGTGTGTTTGTGTATAGTACTTGTTCTTTATCCATTCATACAGAAGGTCTATTTTGAGTTTTTGAGGAACTTTCATACTGTTTTCCACAGTGATGCTGAATTTACTATTATCTTGTTGATGACAGCCATTCTGATAGATATGAAGTGGTATCTGACTAAGGTTTTTATTTGCATTTCCCTGATGATTAGTGATGTTGTGCATCTTTTTGTGTGTTTGTTGGCCATCTGTATGCCTTCTTTGGAAAAAAAAATTATATTCCAATTCTCTGTCCATTTTTTAATTGGGTTTTTTTTTGATGTTTTGTCATATTAGTTATATCATTTGTATATATCTTTTCCCATTCAGTGGGCTGACTTTATGTTTTATTGATGGTTTCATTTGATATAGTACCCATTTGTTTGTTTTTCTTGTTTCCCTTGCCTGAGGAGAAAGAGGAAAAAAAAATTTGATGTCAAAGAGCATCATACTTTATCTGCTTATACTTCTCTCTAGAAGTTTTATGGTTTCAGGTATTTATGTCTTTAATCTATTTTTTTTTGCATATGATATAAAAAAATTAGTTCAAATTCTTTATTTTGTATGCAGCTGTTCAGTCTCCCAACACCATTTATTAAAGAGGCTGTCTTTGCTTCACTGTATATTGTTGCCTATTTGATAATAGATTAATGAACCGTGTAAGTGTGGGTTTGCTTCTGGACTCTCTTTTCTGTCCCATTGATCTATGTGTCTGTTTTTGTGCCAGTTCCATATTGTTTTGAATACTGTAGTTTTCTAGAATAATTTGGAATTAGGGACTGTGATACCTCTATTTTTGTTATTAACTCTCAAGATTTCTTTGGCTATTTGGCATTGTTTGTGTTTCTTTGCATATTTTAGAGTTATTTTTCCTAGTTCTCTGAAAAAATGCCATTGCTCTTGACAGGGATAGCACTGAGTATGTAGATTGCCTTGGATAATATGGTCATTTTAAGGACATTATCTGTTACAATCCATGAGCACTGTATACCTTTCCATCTGTTTGTGTCATCTTCAGTTTCTTTCATCAATATATTTCTCTAAGTAAAATTCTTTTACCTCCTTGGTTAGATTTATTCCAAGGTATAGTATTGGAGGTAGAGACCCCTGAATACTCTAACTTCCCAAGTAAAGTATTCTTGGCGGTAGATTCTTTTTCTTTTTATCACTTTGAATATACCATGCCAGTCCCTTCTGGCTCTCAGGGTTTCTGCTGAAAAATCAGCTGATAGCCTTTTGGGGTCCACTTGTACATAACTAGTTGTTTTTCTCTTGTTATTTTTAAGATTCTCTCTTTACACCACCCCCCACCTTTTTTTTTTTTTTTTTGCCATTTTAGTTATAGTTTGTTGTCATCTTAAAGATGACCTCTGTAAGTTCATCTTTGGGATTCATGTTTGGTACTCACTGTTTCCTGGACCTAGATGTCTGTTTCTTTGCTCAGGTTAGTAAAGCTTTTAGCTTTTATTTCTTCAAATATGTTCTCTGTCTCTCCCTTTTCTTCTGTTTATGAGACTCCTATAGTACAAATATTAGTATTCTTGGTGCTGCTCCAGAGGACTCTTAAATTGTCCTTAATTTTTAGACTTCTTTGTTCTTTTTTCTAGTCAGTTTGGGGGATTTCCACTATTCCAAACCATTCATCCATTCCTCTGCATCATCTAATCTGCTGATTCTTTCTAGTAAACTTTTTGAAATAAAATTATTGTATGTTTCAGCTCTGCTGGGTTCTTCTTTATATTTTCTAACTCTTTGTTGAAATCCTCACCATGTTCATTCATTCTTCTGAATTTGGTAAGCATCTTTATGATCATTACCTTGAACTCATTATCAGGTAGACTGCTTATCTCCAGCTCATTTAGTCCTTTTTCTGAGGTCCTGTCTCGTTCCTTTGTTTCTCTTTATTTCGTGTGTTACATTGGTTGGTCATGTTTCCTAATCTTAGAGAACTGGCCTTATGGAGGAGGCAGCCTATGTGGCCCAGCAGCACACTCTCCTCTTATCCAGAACTCAATGTTCTATGAGTGCACCCTTCTCGAGTGGTAGGGACAGAGAGGGTGCGCTGACTGACAGCACCAGCAGTAGAACTGGCCGGTGAGACTGGCCTCCAGTCTGCTTAGCTATGAGGCCTACCTTGTGCACTGGCTGTGGGCCTCATAGAGGACAGGGCAGGCTTCCAATGTGGTTTGCTGTTTGGCCTGCTGATAGATGGTGCTGTGTCCCTAAAAGACTGGCTACGTGGCCCAGGAGACACACAGCTGCTGTAGGCCCAATTGTGGGTGGGACAAGCTCTAGTCCAAGAGCCTAGAAAAAAGATTTCAAACTGGCACTTGCCAGAGCCGGTGTCACTGTGGTAAAATGAGCTCTCCCAAAGGGCTGCCATCAGTGTCTCCACCCATAGAAGGAGCCCCACTTCCCTCTCCAAGACTCTCCAAAATCAGCAAATGGGTCTGACTCAGGTTCCTTTCAAACTGCTGCCTCTGTGTCAGAACTTAGAGCATATGAGATCTTTTAAATGCCCTTTATCAGAAAAGTTACTGTTGTTTCTTATAGCCTTCTGGCTCTTCTGAATGTCAAAGCTAAATATTTTGGGGCCTTTATCTTCCCTGTGCAGGACCCCAAGGCTGAGGAGCCCAATGTGGGGCTTGGACCCCTTGGTTCTTGGGGAAAATCTCTGTGGTTATGAGTTTCTGACCCAGGGGTATGGTTCCTGATTATACCTCTTCTTTGTCCCTCCTACATGCTTTATCATAGCTCCTTCTCTATAATTTTAAGAAGAATCTTTTCCACTAGTTTCAGGACATTCTCATAGATAGTTGCTTCATAAGTAGTTGTAATTTCAGCATGCCCCTGGGAGGTGAGTTTGGGGTCTTCCTACTTTGCCGTCTTGGTCACCCCTTATAATATGGGGTTTCTAACAAGTCAGGAGTCACAGGAAAATAAGAGTGATTAACTTAGGTAAACATCATGACCAGGCCTTTGTATTTCAACTATTGAAAGCAAGGACTTCTATTTTGGAACACATATGATTAAACAGGAAGACCCTTTGATTTAATAGAAAAAAATACAGCTGCTGCATAGCTTCTTTAGAAGAATGAGACCTTTCAGGGTAAGGGTAATCTAGGTCAATCAGCAATTCTACAAGGACACAAGAGAGATTTTTAAAGGGCAGTTTTGTATAAGGTTAATCTATGTGGGCGGCTAAGGTACATTCAAATGTAAAACACTAAGACATTTAGGATAGCTGCCTGGAAAAGTCAAGCCACAATGGTAATCTGATAGAGCAGATAAGAGACTTTTTTCTTTCCAGTCCAATGCTAACATACTCTTGGTTTTCAAAGTACATCAAATGAAAAATGTACATTGCTCTTCAGGAAATTAAACTAAATTGAAAACCAGCCAGTTCTCAAGTGTGCATATTAAGGCTATGATGTACTCTAAGGATATTGTTAATGAACTTTCAAAATGTTGTCATTTCAAGGTCTTGCCGTATCCTTTGGTTTCTGTATATATAGCTCTTTAAAACCCATACAAATGCTATGTAAGACACTGTAAAAGGATTTCATTCTCACTGCAAATTGTTTAAAAAGTGTACATGAGCAGACATCCTCTCAGTGCATTAAACCTAACATTATATCCATTTGAAAAAAAGCAAAGGAAATGAAAATATTGCTTACAAATGACCTCATTATATAATTTTGTCAGCTGTTTCATAAAAGAAAGAGCCATAATACTGGAGCACAGTAACATTAGAAAAATTATCAAGAATTTATGTAATGTTGATTTATATTTCAGGTTTGAAGATTTGAAGAAATGATTATAGGCTTCCCCTTGTGCTGCTGGATTTGCTTTCTTGCAAAAGCAGGAGCTGTTTTTTCCCTGAAGCCTTTTCTGAACACAAAGTACTTTCTCTAGCAGATGAATGTTGTGGATACACATGTATGTTAAGTACTTCAAGAAGTTAAATAGAGCATAAGAAATAGAATCACCTAAGAGCCTTCAATCTTATTAGGAAAATAAGATGCATAAGCTAAAAAATCATCGTATGACTGAACAACCTCTATTTTTACAACCTAAATCCATATTTCTATTTCTTTTGATAATTAACAAACTAAACCAACTATAAAATAAATAGTATTTGACCAATTAAAATGTACATTTCTCAAATAAGGAGTATTTAACAAACATAACAGGAAAAATATTCACAAGATACCATTCAATGAAACAGTATAAGTTTCTTTATCTAGAATTATATACTTGACCACTGTCTGGGCTTGCTCTCTAATCCAGGAAATGGGATAATAATGGTATCTACTACATAGAGTTTTTGTGACTTAACTACTTCTAAGGCACTTATATATAATATCTGGTATACAGTATATTTTAAATGAGCATTTTTCTTAGAGAATGGGCTTGGGCTGGGGTTGTGAGGTACAGTGGTTGAGTGGGAACTGTCTGTGGAATCCTTTGCCTGGCTTTCTGAAGGCATGAAGCTGTTGTGAATCTCAAAGGAAATGAAATAAAGCCCCAAGGAGCTGGGCTTGATCTTTCTATGCCCAGGGCAGGTAAAGGAGCACTGAGGCTATGAAAGAATCTTGAACATTAGTGCAGTGGACACAATGATAACACCCAGCTATGAAGGAAGGACCTCCTCCAGGCCTTCTTGTTGTTCAGTCACTAAGTGGTGTCTGACTCTTTGCAATCCATGGACTGCAGCACACCAGGCTCCCCTATCCTTCACCATCTCCTGGAGTTTGCTCAAACTCACGTCTACTGAGTCGGTGACGCTATCATCAACTTGAGGCTTTGACACTATTTAAAACACCAGAATTCAGATACCAAGACAGAATAGGAGTGGTTTTAGTGGGTGGATACGGACCTTGGTAGAGGAACTCCAGGAATGACTGCATCAAAATTGCCTATCAAGCCAGTGAGATAAAGGCTAGGAGTATAAATTATTTAGAGATAGTAAAGAAATATATATTTTGTGCCTATCTCTGTTGGTAGAGTGAGTTTTAGATCTACTAAAACTATTATTATTTTTATTATCTTTCTTTCCCTTTAGCTAGTCACCAACTCTGATCTGTGCTCACAAGGACTTTCAAGACAGAGGACTTTTGCTGAGGTCTAGGAGGCGGAGTTGGTATCACATCACAATGCATGCCAAATGCCAGAGACACACCACAGAAGTCTAGCATTTAAGGCATCATTAAGTTCTATACATATTTGTGTTAATGGAGTTCTTCTTTTTCCCCCCCCTACATCTTCTTATCTGAGAGAAAACTGAACATCAGATCAGATCAGATCAGTGGCTCAGTTGTGTCCGACTCTTTGCGACCCCATGAATCGCAGCACGCCAGGCCTCCCTGTCCATCACCAACTCCCGGAGATCACTCAGACTCACATCCATCGAGTCAGTGATGCCATCCAGCCATCTCATCCTCTGTCGTCCCCTTCTCCTCCTGCCCCCAATCCCTCCCAGCATCAGGGTCTTTTCCAGTGAGTCAATTCTTCGCATGAGGTGGCCAAAGTACTGGAATTTCAGCCTCAGCATCATTCCTTCCAAAGAAATCCCAGGGCTGATCTCCTTCAGAATGGACTGGTTGGATCTCCTTGCAGTCCAAGGGACTCTCAAGAGTCTTCTCCAACACCACAGTTCAAAAGCATCAATTCTTCAGGGCTCAGCCTTCTTCACAGTCCAACTCTCACATCCATACATGACTACTGGAAAAACCATAGCCTTGACTAGACGAACCTTTGTTGGCAAAGTAATGTCTCTGCTTTTCAATATACTATCTAGGTTGGTCATAACTTTTCTTCCAAGGAGTAAGCGTCTTTTAATTTCATGGCTGCAGTCATCATCTGTAGTGATTTTGGAACCCAGAAAAATAAAGTCTGACACTGTTTCCCCATCTATATCCCATAAAGTGGTGGGACCGGATGCCATGATCTTCGTTTTCTGAATATTGAGCTTTAAGCCAACTTTTTCACTCTTCACTTTCACTTTCATCAAGAGGCTTTTGAGTTCCTCTTCCCTTTCTGCCATAAGGGTGGTGTCATCTGCATATCTGAGGTTATTGATATTTCTCCCGGCAATCTTGATTCCAGTTTGTGTTTCTTCCAGCCCAGCGTTTCTCATGATGTACTCTGCATATAAGTTAAATAAACAGGGTGACAATATACAGCCTTGACAAACTCCTTTTCCTATTTGGAAACAGTCTGTTGTTCCATGTCCACTTCTAACTGTTGCTTCCTGACCTGCATACAAATTTCTCAAGAGGCAGATCAGGTGGTCTGGTATTCCCATCTCTTTCAGAATTTTCCACAGTTATTGTGATCCACACTGTCAAAGGATTTGGCATAGTCAATAAAGCAGAAATAGATGTTTTTCTGGAACTCTCTTGCTTTTTCTATGATCCAGCGGATGTTGGCAATTTCATCTCTGGTTCCTCTGCCTTTTCTAAAACCAGCTTCAACATCAGAAAGTTCACGGTTCACATACTGCTGAAGCCTGGCTTGGAGAATTTTGAGCATTACTTTACTAGCGTGTAAGATGAGTGCAATTGTGCGGTAGTTTGAGCATTCTTTGGCATTGCCTTTCTTTGGGATTGGAATGAAAATGGACCTTTTCCAGTCCTGTGGCCACTGCTGAGTTTTCCAAATTTGCTGGCATATTGAGTGCAGCACTTTCACAGCATCATCTTTCAGAATTTGGAGTAGTTCAACTGGAATTCCATCACCTCCACTAGCTTTGTTTGTAGTGCTGCTTTCTAAGGCCCACTTGACTTCACATTCCAGGATGTCTGGCTCTAGGTCAGTGATCACACCATCATGATTATTTGGGTCGTGAAGATCTTTTTTGTAGAGTTCTTCTGTGTATTCTTGCCATTTCTTCTTAATATCTTCTGCTTCTGTTAAGTCCATACCACTTTTGTCCTTTATCGAGCTCATCTTTGCATGAAATGTTCCTTTGGTATCTCTGATTTTCTTGAAGAGATCCCTAGTCTTTCCCATTCTGTTGTTTCCCTCTATTTCTTTGCATTGATCACTGAAGAAGGCTTCCTTATCACTTCTTGCTATTCTTTGGAACATTCAGATGTTTATGTCTTTCCTTTTCTCCTTTGTTTTTCACTTCTCTTCTTTTCACAGCTATTTGTAAGCCCTCCCTAGACAGCCATTTTGCTTTTTTGCATTTCTTTTCCATGGGGATGGTCTTGATCCCTGTCTCCTGTACAATGCCACGAACCTGCATCCATAGTTCATCAGGCACTCTATCTATCAGATCTAGGCCCTTAAATCTATTTCTCACTTCCACTGTATAATCATAAGGGCTTTGATTTAGGTCATACCTGAATGGTCTAGTGGTTTTCCCTACTTTCTTCAATTTAAGTCTGAATTTGGCAATAAGGAGTTCATGCTTTGAGCCACAGTCAGCTCCTGGTCTTGTTTTTGCTGACTATATAGAGCTTCTCCATCTTTGGCTGCAAAGAATAAAATCAATCTGATTTCAGTGTTGACCATCTGGTGATGTCCATGTATACAGCCTTCTCTTGTGTTGTTGGAAGAGGGTGTTTGCTATGACCAGTGCATTTTCTTGGCAGAACTCTATTAGTCTTTGCCCTGCTTCATTCCGTATTCCAAGGCCAAATTTGCCTGTTACTCCAGGTGTTTCTTGACTTCCTACTTTTGCATTCCAGTCCCCTATAATGAAAAGGACATCTTTTTTGGGTTAGTTCTAAAAGATCTTGTAGGTCTTCATAGAGCCGTTCAACTTCAGCTTCTTCAGTGTTACTGGTTGGGGCACAGACTTGGATTACTGTGATATTGAATGGTTTGCCTTGGAAATGAACGGAGATCATTCTGTCGTTTTTGAGATTGCGTCCAAGTACTGCATTTCGGACTCTTTTGTTGACCATGATGGCCACTCCATTTCTTCTGAGGGATTCTTGCCCGCAGTAGTAGATATAATGGTCATCTGAGTTACATTCACACATTCCAGTCCATTTCAGTTTGCTGATTCCTAGAATGTCGACATTCACTCTTGCCATCTCTTATTTGATCACTTCCAATTTGCCTTGATTCATGGACCTGACATTCCAGGTTCCTATGAAATATTGCTCTTTACAGCATCGGACCTTGCTTCTATCACCAGTCACATTCACAGCTGGATATTGTTTTTGCTTTGGCTCCATCCCTTCATTCTTTCTGGAGTTATTTCTCCAGTGATCTCCAGTAGCATATTGGGCACCTACTGACCTGGGGAGTTTCTCTTTCAGCATCCTATCATTTTGCATTTTCATACTGTTCATGGGGTTC
Organism: Bos indicus x Bos taurus; assembly: GCF_003369695.1. Lineage (NCBI taxonomy): Eukaryota > Metazoa > Chordata > Mammalia > Artiodactyla > Bovidae > Bos > Bos indicus x Bos taurus. Next base: position 15,698,669 of record NC_040083.1, on the reverse strand, counting down.
TCAAGGCAAGAATACTGAAGTGGTTTGCCATCCCTTCTCCAGTGGACGACATTCTGTCAAATCTCTCCACCATGACCCGCCCGTCTTGGGTTGCCCCACGGGCATGGCTTAGTTTCATTGAGTTAGACAAGGCTGTGGTCCTAGTGTGATTAGATTGACTAGTTTTCTGTGAGTATGGTTCAGTGTGTTTGCCCTCTGATGCCCTCTTGCAACACCTACCATCTTACTTGGGTTCCTCTTACCTTGAAGTGTACAAAAAAACCCCCAGAGATCTGGGCATGTAGCTCTGAGGGACTTTAAGCAAGACAGTTCTTTAATTATTAATCATGTTTCATAATATATATGTGAATCTTACATTCTGCTACACAAAATATTCATGCCTGTTTAATGTGAAAATTAAGCTACTCCCACATACCTACTATCCCAGATTCTCAAGTTAAACTGATTTCCAGGAAAACATGCTTATCCTGTAGGTTTGTCTGCTGCTTGGCCCATGGTGGTGGGGTTCCCTTAATAGCAATCTTATTTCAGTTTGAGAAGCATGTTTTGTTTTTCTCTTAAGAATACTCATTAATGATTTTTAAGATTTTAGAAACAGTACATGCTAACAGATAACAAGCTGAAAAACATAAACAAAATATTCCAAACATGGCAAAAACTCAAGTGGAAAGTCATGGTTGAGCTTCACAAAAGGCATTTCCTTGGGTTCTATGGGACAAAAGTTGTGAAGGCCTGATATTTATGAGAGGTTCCAAACTAAGCGGGTTCTTCACTGTAAATTCAGAGTGATATTTTTCCCTTTCGATTTTTTTTTAGGGATTGAAGATAAGTATTTAAAACTACACTGGAAGAAAACCATTGAAAGGACAAGTGGAAACTACAGTTTTGTATGTAGCCGTTAGTGTCTGTATGTGGCTATTAACAAATCATTTAGAAAATACTGAAGGTCAACATTCATATTATTTTCTGTTAAGCCTCTATTCATGATAATTCTTAAGTGTTTGAATCCTGTTAGCTAGTGACTATATCTACCCTCCATGAAACAGTAAAAACATGTTAATCAAATTAACATTAATTCATAAGTTTTAATTGCTGACTATATCTATATATAGAGTATATCATGAGAAACACTGGGCTGGAAGAAGCACAAGCTGGAATCAAGAATGCCAGGAGAAATATCAATAACCTCAGATATGTAGATGACACCACCCTTATGGCAGAAAGTGAAGAGGAACTCAAAAGCCTCTTGATGAAAGTGAAAGTGGAGAGTGAAAAAGTTGGCTTAAAGCTCAACATTCAAAAAACGAAGATCATGGCATCCGGTCCCATCACTTCATGGGAAATAGATGGGGAGCCAGTGGAAACAGTGTCAGACTTTATTTTTCTGGGTTCCAAAATCACTGCAGGTGGTGACTGCAGCCATGAAATTAAAAGACGCTTCCTCCTTGGAAGGAAAGTTATGACCAACCTAGATAGTATATTGAAAAGCAGAGACATTACTTTGCCAACAAAGGTTCGTCTAGTCAAGGCTATGGTTTTTCCAGTAGTCATGTATGGATGTGAGAGTTGGACTGTGAAGAAGGCTGAGCCCTGAAGAATTGATGCTTTTGAACTGTGGTGTTGGAGAAGACTCTTGAGAGTCCCTTGGACTGCAAGGAGATCCAACCAGTCCATTCTGAAGGAGGTCAGCCCTGGGTGTTCTTTGGAAGAATGATGCTAAAGCTGAAACTCCAGTACTTTGGCCACTTGATGCAAAGAGCTGACTCATTGGAAAAGACCCTGATGCTGGGAGGGATTGGGGGCAGGAGGAGAAGGGGACGACAGAGGATGAGATGGCTGGATGGCATCACTGACTCGATGGATTTGAGTTTGAATGAACTCTAGGAGATGGTGATGGACAGGGAAGCCTGGCATGCTGCGATTCATGGGGTCGCAAAGAGTTGAACATGATTGAGTGACTGAACTGAACTGAACCTAATAAGAAATATTTCTCCATGTATTACATTTCAATTATATACTTTCAGTTCCCATGACTTTAATTTTGACAGACATTTCCTTCCCACCCCCACATACATATACAAACAAACAAAACTAAAAATCATTAAAATGATGCCAGACAGGAGTAAACAGGTCTTGGAGCCTGACCTAAAACATACTCTATAAGTGTCAAATTTCTTTCAAGTCTTTTGTTTCTTTCTAAAATCTATATAATGATATTCCTTTCACTCTCTTGATAACAACAAGATGTCCCATTAATAAGATGTCCTATTTTGACCTTTTGCTAACTTAACCTCTTTTTTGGAATAGTAAAGTATACATTATCAATCAATTTTACAAAAAAAAAAAATTAATGGATTTTGACTTCAATGAAACTAGTGTTAATAATAAACCACTGAAGATGGCGGAGGAATAGGACAGGGAGACCACTTTCTCCCCCATAAATTCATCAAAAGAACATTTGAACGCTAAGTAAATTCCACAAAACAACTTCTGAATGCTGGCAGAGGACATCAGGCAGCCAGAAAAGCAGCCCAGTGTCTTTGAAAGGAGGTAGGAAAAAAAATATAAGACAAAAAAAGAGACAAAAGAGGTAGGGAAGGAGCTCTGTCCCGGGAAGGGAGTCTTAAAAAGAGAGAAGTTTCCAAACACCAGGAAACACTGCCGTGTCTGTAATGACCCTTGGAACAACAGAGGGCAACATCACTGGGAAGAAAAATAAATAAATAATTAAAACACACAGATTACGTGCCCAATGGTAATTCCCCCAGTGGAGAAGCAGCACAGATGCCTGCACCCACCACTAGCTAGTGGGGCCTGGGCAGGGATGCACTGGCTGCATTGCTTAGAGTAAGGACTGGGCCTGAATGCCCCGAGGGCAATCTGAGGGAACTAACCTGGGCTTGCAAATCAGACTGTGGGATAGCTACCACGCAAAAAGCCCTAACCTAAGATACTGCCAGGCCCGCTCACAGAACAAAGGCCAATCCCCCTCTGGTGACAGACAGCCAGAGCCAAAAGGAGGCAATTGCAGCCCCAGAGAGATATTATCTACCAAACTGCAAGCAGGTTTCTTTACTAAGACTTCTAGGGGTTCTGGACGATCAACATCCACCTGAGAAGGTGCGCCAGTTGTACACCCTGAAAACCGAGTGGCAAGGACGGGGGAGGCGATAAGTTGCAGCGACTGCACTCGCCGAACACCTCATCACCTGAGCTGCTCAGAGCTGGGAAGGGCACAAAACACAGGCCCAACCGAGTCTGTGCCTCTGAGGACTACCAGAGTGCCTGAACCTGAGCGGCTTAGACTTGGGAAGTGCATGCAGCCCAGGGCAGGCAGCGGACAGTTCCTGGTGGAGCAACCTAGAGACTGAGCAGTGTGGGCAGGGTGGGCACACGCGCCGTCAGCAGGGGCAGGCCCAGTGTGGCTGAGACACTGCAAGCACGCACCAGTGTTATTTGTTTGCAGCGTCCCTCCCTCCCCACAGGGTGACTGAAAAAGTGAGCCTAAAAAGTGTCCACCACCGCCCCCTTGTGTCAGGGCAGAAATCAGACACCGAAGAGACCAGTAAAGAGAAGAAACTAAAACTGAGGGAACCATCTTGGAAGTGACAGGTGCAATAGATTAAAACCCTGTAGTTAGTACCAACTACATAGGAAGAGGCCTATAGATCTTGAGAAATATAAGCCGGACCAAGGAACTATCCGAAAATGAACTGACCCCACGGTGCCCACAATACCACCAGAGAAAGTCCTAGATATATTTTTATTATTTTTACTATCATTCTTTTTTAAAAAAATTTTAAAACATTTTAAGTCCTCTATTATTACTTTAATTTTCATTTTTATAACCTACTATTACTTTGAAAAAAAAAAAAAAAAGAGAGACCCTATTTTTAAAGCAAACTTCATATATATACATACATATATATATATATATGTATTTATAAATTTTGTGACTTTTTTCTTTTCTTTTCTTTAATATTGTATTTTTGAAAATCTAACCTCTACTCTAGATTTTTAATCTTTGCTTTTTGGTATTTGTTATCAGTTTTGTACCTCTAAGAACTCAATCTTCAGTACCCATTTTTACTTGGGAGCAAGATTACTGGCTTGACTGCTCTCTCCACCTTTGGACTCTCCTTTTTCTCCACCAGGTCACCTCTATCTCCTCCCTCCCCCTTCTCTTCTCTACCCAACTCTGTGAATCTCTTTGTGTGTTCCAGATGGTGGAGAACACTTAGGGAACTGATTACTGGCTGGATCCTGTCTCTCTCCTTTTGATTCCCCCCCTTTATCCTCCTGGCCACCTCTGTCTCCTTCCTCCCTCTTCTCTTCTCTGTATAACTCCATGAACATCTCTGAGCAGTCCAGTCTGTGGAGCGCACATAAGGAAGTGATTACTGGCTAGCTTGCTCTCTCCTCTTTTGATTCCACCTCATCTCATTCTGGTCACCTCTAACTGCCTCCTCCCTCTTCTCTTCTCCATGCAACTCTGTGAACCTCTCTGGGTGTCCCTCACTGTGGAGAAACTTTTCATCTTCAACCTAGATGTTTTATCAATGGTGCTGTATAGATGGAGAAGTCTTGAGACTACTGTAAAAATAAGGCTGGAAACCAGAAGCAGGAGGCTTAAGTCCAAATCCTGAGAACACCAGAGAACTCCTGACTCCAGGGAACATTAATAGATAGGAGCTCATCAAATGCCTCTGTACCTACACTGAAACCAAGCACCACCCAAAGGCCAACAAGTTCCAGAGCAAGACATACCATGCAAATTATCAAAACACAGGAACACAGCCCTGAGCTTCAATATACAGGCTGCCCAAAGTTAATCCAAACCCATTGACATCTCATAACTCATTACTGGACACTTCATTGCACTCCAGAGAGAAGAAATCCAGCTCCACCCACCAGAACACCGACACAATCTTCCCTAACCAGGAAACCTTAACAAGCCACCCATACAACCCCACCCACAGCAAGGGAACTCCACAATAAAGAGAACTCCACCAACTGCCAGAATATAGAAAGGCCACCCCAATCACAGCAATATAAACAAGATGAAGAGACAGAGGAATACCCACAAGGTAAAGAAACAGGATAAATGCCCACCAAACCAAACAAAAGCAGAAGAGATAGGGAATCTACCTGATAAAGTACTCTGAATAATGATAGTGAAAATGATCCAAAATCTTGAAATCAAAATGGAATCACAGATAAATAGCCTGGAGGCAAGGACTGAGAAGATGCAAGAAAGGTTTAACAAGGACCTAGAAGAAATAAAAAAAGAGTCAATATATAATGAATAATGCAATATATGAGATCAAAAACACTCTGGAGGCAACAAATAGTAGAATAACGGAAGCAGAAGATAGGATTAGTGAAGTAGAAGATAGAATGGCAGAAATAAATGAATCAGAGAGGAAAAAAGAAAAACAAATTAAAAGAAATGAGGACAATCTCAGAGACCTCCAGGACAGTGTTAAACGCCCCAACATTTGAATCATATGAGTCCCAGAAGAAGACAAAAAGAAAGACCATGAGAAAATACTTGAGGAGATAATAGTTGAAAACTTCCCTAAAATGGGGAAGAAAATAATCACCCAAGTCCAAGAAACCCAGAGAGTCCCAAACAAGATAAACCCAAAGCAAAACACCCCAAGACACATATTAATCAAATTAACAAAGATCAAACACAAAGAACAAATATTCAAGGGAAAAACAACAAATAACACATAAGTAGATTCCCATAAGGATAACAGCTGATCTTTCACAGAAACTCTTCAGACCAGGAGGGAATGGCAAGACATACTTAAAGTGATGAAAGAAAATAACCTACAACCCAGATTACTGTACCCAGAAAGGATCTCATTCAAATATGAAGGAGAAATCAAAAGCTTTACAGACAAGCAAAAGCTGAGAGAATTCACCACCACCAAACCAGCTCTCCAACAAATGCTAAAGGATCTTCTCTAGACAGAAAACACAAAAAGGGTGTATAAACTCAAACCCAAAACAATAAAGTAAATGGCAACGGGATCATACTTACCAATACTTACCCTAAACGTAAATGGGTTGAATGCCCGAACCAAAAGAATGCCCCAACTGGCTGAATGGATACAAAACAAGACCCCTGTATATGTTGTCTACGAGACCCACCTCAAAACAGGGGACACATACAGACTGAAAGTGAAGTAAATGGCAATGGGATCATACTTATCAATACTTACGTTAAACGTAAATGGGTTGAATGCCCCAACCAAAAAAATGCCCCAACTGGCTGAATGGATACGAAAACAAGATGCCTATATATGTTGTCTACGAGACCCACCTCAAAACAGGGGACACATACAGACTGAAAGTGAAGGGCTGGAAAAAGATATTCCATGCAAATAGAGACCAAAAGAAAGCAGGAATAGCAATACTTATATCAGATAAAATAGACTTTAAAACAAAGGCTGTGAAAAGGGACAAAGAAGGTCATTACATAATGATCAAAGGATCAATCCAAGAAGAAGATACAACAATTATAAATATATATGCACCCAACATAGGAGCACCGCAATATGTAAGACAAATGCTAACAAGTATGAAAAGGGAAATTAACAATAACACAATAATAGTGGGAGACTTTAATACCCCACTCACACCTATGGAGAGAGCAACTAAACAGAAAATTAACAAGGAAACACAAACTTTAAACGATACAATAGACCAGTTAGACCTAATTGATATCTATAGGACATTTCACCCCAAAACAATGAATTTCACCTTTTTCTCAAGCGCACACAGAACCTTCTCCAGGATAGATTACACCCTGGGCCATAAATCTAGCCTTGGTAAATTCAAAAAAAATTGAAATCATTCCAAGCATCTTTTCTGACCACAATGCAGTAAGATCAGATCTCAATTGCAGTAGAAAAACTATTAAAAATTCCAACATATGGAGGCTGAACAACACGCTGCTGAATAACCAACAAATCACAGAAGAAACCAAAAAAGAAATAAAAATATGCATAGAAATGAAAGAAAATGAAAACACAACAACCCAAAGCCTGTGGGACACTGTAAAAACAGTGCTAAGGGGAAAGTTTATAGCAATGCATGCATACCTCAATAAACAAGAAAGAAGTCAAATAAATAACCTAACTCTACACCTAAAGCAACTAGAAAAGGAAGAAATGAAAAACCCCAGGGTTAGTAGAAGGAAAGAAATCTTAAAAATTAGGGCAGAAATAAATGCAAAAGAAACAAAAGAGACCATAGCAAAAATCAACAAAGCCAAAAGCTGGTTCTTTGAAAGGATAAATGAAATTGACAAACCATTAGCCAGACTCATCAAGAAACAAAAGGAGAAAAATCAAATCTAAAATCTAAAATCTAAAAATCTAAAAATAAAATTAGAAATGAAAATGGAGAGATCACAAGAGACAACACAGAAACACAAAGGATCATAAGAGACTACTATCAGCAATTATATATCAATAAAATGGACAACGTGGAAGAAATGGACAAATTCTTAGAAAAGTACAACTTTCCAAAACTGAGCCAGGAAGAAATAGAAAATCTTAACAGACCCATCACAAGCACGGAAATTTAAACTGTAATCAGAAATCTTCCAGCAAACAAAAGCCCAGGTCCAGATGGCTTCCCAGCTGAATTCTACCAAAAATTTAGAGAAGAGCTAACACCTATCCTGCTCAAACTCTTCCAGAAAATTGCAGAGGAAGGTAAACTTCCAAACTTATTCTATGAGGCCACCATCACCCTAATACCAAAACCTGACAAAGATGCCACGAAAAAAGAAAACTACAGGCCAATATCACTGATGAACATAGACGTAAAAATCCTTAACAAAATTCTAGCAATCAGAATCCAACAACACATTAAAAAGATCATACACCATGACCAAGTGGGCTTTATCCCAGGGATGCAAGGATTCTTCAATATCCGCAAATCAATCAATGTAATACACCACATTAACACATTGAAAAATAAAAGCCATATGATCATCTCAATAGATGCAGAGAAAGCCTTTGACAAAATTCAACATCCATTTATGATAAAAACTCTCCAGAAAGCAGGAATAGAAGGAACATACCTCAACACAATAAAAGCTATAGATGACAAACCCACAGCAAACATTATCCTCAATGGTGAAAAATTGGAAGGATTTCCCCTAAAGTCAGGAACAAGACAAGGGTGCCCACTTTCACCACTACTATTCAACATAGTTTTGGAAGTTTTGGCCACAGCAATCAGAACAGAAAAAGAAATAAAAGGAATCCAACTTGGAAAAGAAGAAGTAAAACTCTCGCTGTTTGCAGATGACATGATCCTCTACAAAGAAAACCCTAAAGACTCCACCAGAAAATTACTAGAGCTAATCAATGAATATAGTAAAGTTGCAGGATATAAAATCAACACACAGAAATCCCTTGCGTTCCTATACACTAATAATGAGAAAATAGAAAGAAAAATTAAGGAAACAATTCCATTCACCATTGCAACGAAAAGAATAAAATACTTAGGAATATATCTACCTAAAGAAACTAAAGACCTATATATAGAAAACTGTAAAACATTGGTGAAAGAAGTCAAAAAGGACAATAATAGATGGAGAAATATACCATGTTCATGGATCAGAAGAATCAATATAGTGAAAATGAGTATACTACCCAAAGCAATCCATAGATTCAATGCAATCCCTATCAAGCTACCAACAGTATTTTTCACAGAGCTAGAACAAATAATTACACAATTTTTATGGAAATATAAAAAACCTCGAATAGCCAAAGCAATCTTGAGAAAGAAGAATGGAACTGGAGGAATCAACCTGCCTGACTTCAGGCTCTACTACAAAGCCACAGTCATCAAGACAGTATGGTACCGGCACAAAGACAGAAATTTAGGTCAATGGAACAAAACAGAAAGCCTAGAGATAAATCCACGCACCTATGGACACCTTATCTTTGACAAAGGAGGCCAGAATATACAATGGAGAAAAGACAATCTCTTTAACAAGTGGTGCTGGGAAAACTGGTCAACTGCTTGTAAAAGAATGAAACTAGAACACTTTCTAACACCATACTCAAAAATAAACTCAAAATGGATTAAAGATGTAAACATAAGACCAGAAACTATAAAATTCTTAAAGGAGAACATAGGCAAAACACTCTCCAACGTAAATCACAGCAGGATCCTCTATGACCCACCTCCCAGAATATTGGAAATAAAAGCAAAAATAAATAAATGGGACCTAATTAAAATTAAAAGCTTCTGCACAACAAAGGAAACTATAAGCAAAGTGAAAAGACAGCCTTCAGAATGGGAGAAAATAATAGCAAATAAAGCAACTGACAAACAACTAATCTCAAAAATATACAAGCAACTCCTGTAGCTCAATTCCAGAAAAATAAATGACCCAATCAAAAAATGGGCCAAAGAACTAAACAGACATTTCTCCAAAGAAGACATACAGATGGCTAATAAACACATGAAAAGATGCTTATCATCACTCATTATCAGGGAAATGTAAGTCAAAACCACAATGAGGTGCCGTTTCACGCCAGTCAGAATGGCTGCGATCCAAAAGTCTACAAGCAATAAATGCTGGAGAGGGTGTGAAGAAAAGGGAACCTTCTTACACTGTTGGTGGGAGTGCAAACTAGTACAGCCACTATGGAGAACAGTGTGGAGATTCCTTAAAAACTGGAAATAGAACTGCCTTATGACCCAGCAATCCCACTGCTGGGCATACACACTGAGGAAACCAGAATTGAAAGAGACACGTGTACACCAATGTTCATCACAGCACTGTTTATAATAGCCAGGATATGGAAGCAACCTAGATGTACATCAGCAGATGAATGGATAAGAAAGCTGTGGTACATATACACAATGGAATATTACTCAGCCATTAAAAAGAATACATTTGAATCAGTTCTAATGAGGTAGATGAAACTGGAGCCTATTATAGAGAGTGAAGTAAGCCAGAAGGAAAAACACCAACACCGTTTACTAACACATATATATGGAATTTAGAAAGATGGTAACAATAACCCTGTATGCGAGACTACAAAAGAGACACAGATGTATAGAACAGTCTTTTGGACTCTGTGGGAGAGGGAGAGGGTGGGATGATTTGGGGGAATGGCATTGAAACATGTATAATATCATATAAGAAACGAATCACCAGTCCAGGTTTGATGCAGGATGCTCTGGGTTGTGCAGTGGGATGACCTGGAGAGATGGTACAGGGAGGGAGGTGGGAGGGGGGTTCAAGATGGGGAACACGTGTATGCCCGTGGTGGATTCATGTTGAAGTATGGCAGAACCAATACAATACTGTAAATTAATTAGCCTCCAATTAAAATAAATAAATTTAAATTAAAAAAAGAAAAAAATAGAAAAAAAATAATAAACCACTATATAGTATTAATTACAAACCATTATTACAACTACTAATAAAAATTAGTTAACATTATTGCCTTAGACTTAGTCTGTACTATTTTTAATTCATTATCCATTTTAATTTCCTGAAAACTATTTATGGTAGGTAGTATTCGGAAATTGGAAACCATGCATTAGTTTCTACATCTGAAAAATGGGACAGTAGTAGAACTCACCATATAACCATTATGAGGTTAAATGAAATTATGCATTTAAAATGTTTACTGAAATGACAGGCAAAATAGTAAGCCCTCAGTAAGTATTCATGGCTGCGTAAGTACAGAAGTGCTGTAGCTGCAAACATGTTGACTGTGGGAACACATTTTAATATTAACACATTTTCTGAACCTAATTTTAGTTAGGCCCGTTAAATAACAATTTTAGCATCTATCAACTGAGAGACTATTTCAAGGCAAAGCTCTGAATTCAATGATGCTTTAAAATAAATTTGCCTTTTAATTACTATAATAAAATCTGCAAGCACCTGAAAAATGGTAGTGAATATTTATTGTTTCTAGGCAATCATTGGAACAATGTAAGAACTGAATACAAGAACCTCATCTCCCTACCTGTCAGAGATGGGAAGCTCTGCTCACTGCAGTGAAAGGTTCTACACTGGGCAACTCTGTTCAGTGGAGCCACTGGACCTAAGCTCTCCCCTCAGTTCCTATAGCCTGTCTAGCCTCAGGTCCCTACAGGCTCTACTTTGCCTCAAACAGCCTCCAAAAGCCTGGCCATTTGAGCTCAATCAGCTTCTTCCCTGGCTGGACTCTGCTTCAAAAAAGACATGGTCTGTAAATCCGCAGCTCAGTAAAACAGGAAAACACTACAGCTGCACACTGATTTACACCAGGCAAAACAGCATGCTAGTGATGAGCACAAATCCTGATGACAGGGAGACCTAGGGTTGAATTCTGACACTCACTCTGTGACCATGGGGATACCTACAACAATCCATCTGAGTCTCAGTTCCTTTATGAATACAAGGTGGATAATTCTTCACTCATAGGGTTAGTGTGAAGATTCAATGAGACAAATTATGCAAAGCTCTCAAACACAATGTCTGGGATGTAATAAGCCCTCAATCGAGTAGCTGATTTTATACTCATAAAAACAGGAACAAACTCAGCAGGACATATGCTTCATGAATTGCACAATACTTGAAAACACATTATATACTCCCTGAATGGAGTATAAAGTATTTATAAATATATGAAAATTGATTTGAAGTCAGAATGGTATTATTCCAACGTACATCACACTGAAAGAAATAGAGCAATGGTTATTTTGGAGTTCTATTGAGTGGAAAGAGGAAACCTGTGAAGAAAAGACATCTTTTTTTTACTATCTTTCTTTACAAACTTTCTGAACAGGAGTGACCTAGTAAATGGCTTTGCTTTGTTGGCTTATTTAAACTCAAATAGTGGATATAGCTGAGAAGAATGTGGCTAATTTCTAAGCAGTACAAAATAATTCAAGGAAAAAAATACTCTATGGAATAGCAACTTGTATTCAGAACATAAAGAAGAGTCATGGGTTTCTGATGCTCATTATAGAAAATAGGTGAAGTAGTGAGAACATTTTAATCAAAAAAATTGTTATTAGGTCACTCAGTACTGTAATAGATGAAGTAATCACAAGGATATTTTAGTAATCGAATCATTTCATCATGCCGTTTTGCTTTTTAAAGAATCTAGCTACAAACAACAGAAACATGAAGGCTTTTTCTTCTTTCTTTAAAGGGCAAATATAATGCACAGCAATAAAATAACCTAATGAGTCCCTAGAGAAAAATACATTGGGAATTAAAAAACTAAGGAGAGCAAAGACTAATTTCTCATTACCTACTGTTATCTAGATTGTGTAATGAACAAAGAAAGTTCATAAAGTAGAACAAGCAAGTTTTCAACTGAGATATATCTTTGCCCACTACAATAGATATGCCTGGGCTATTTAAAATTCACCTCTATCACATACGCAAAACTAAAATTGCAACTTTACTTTTGTAAAATATGCTGACAGCAGATATAACTAGAAAAAGTATTGGCAACCTAATAGAAGACAGTGGGTATTTATTTCTATCTCCTACATTACCCATTATTTCTGTCAAATGTTACTGCTATATATGTTACCAATCATTTTCATCATGTGTTGCTGCTATATTTTGGTATTCAGACTCACTTAAATCAACTCTTTATTGTTGCAATAATATTGTTCCATGAAATATTAGTGACGGTGACTTCTAAAACACAGTGCAGACAGAACATTAACTGAGAAAAGACACACTCCATAGTGTGGAGGAGTCATTTCTCCATGGTAAGTAGCTAATAAAACAGTTGGAAAAATACAACAATGAAAACATGTTGAAAATAAATATACTCAGGAAAGATGTGACTGCATAGCATTTGCTATGTATATCCATCATCTGAAAGGTTAATAATTATGAGGTATATAATGCTTTACACTTTACAAAACTCTTTTCAAAATATAACCATATTTAAACAATGTGCAAACCCTATAGTGTTTGTAGCTTCCTCTCAGGCTTACACAGTAGACAAATACCTCAGACTGGTTTCCCAACCACAAATCCATAGAGGTCTCCACCCTACAATCAAATTCACAGAAATGGGTCAACTTAAGTATCCCATCAGTGCTAAATTGTAGAATGTGTCCCGTACACCCATGATGGAATGACACCTTTAAGTTTTTGCCAACCTCAGACTCTCTCTGTGACATACATTCATCATTCCCTCTCTCTCTCTTTTTCTTCCCTGTGGGATAGAGTCAGGATGAATCACGAACAAGCACAAAAGCCATAAGTCTCCTCTGCAACACAGCTCCAACTACCCCAAAAGGAAGGAAACGTGTTCCTTAAAACTAAAAGGAAAAACTCTGTCTCACCTGAGAAATGGAATATTAATTCCTTCCCTCTGAAAAAATGCTAATTATAGAAATGATGAGTCTTCCATTTCTAAATTTCAAGGCTCTGAAAGGCAAAATCTGCCACACGACTGAATCTCTACCCTGCTGGCTTGTCTACGCTCTCTTGCTGGTTTTAACTTCATCTTCTGATCTACAGTTTCACTTGTCCTTTACCTTTTAATGCTTATATTCCCATTGTCAAAAAGGTTATTTCTACTGTAAGTTGTCTTGAATCTTACATATATGTATAAATCTTACCTATATAGTACAGCAAACATGAAAACAGCAGTACTGTGTGCTACTCCCAGATTCCCATGCCCTCCCCAACCAGATACATAACTCTGACCTCAGCTACACAACAGTGACCATCACCAATTGGTGGTACTAGAATCTCAAATCTGCAGTCAGGTTCCCTCTTGGCTGCTTTTGAATTTTAAGCTTTTGGTAAAAGTCCTTCCTTTCTCCCTGTTTGACTTCTCACTTAAAACTTTAGAGTTCAATTCTATGATATCAAAACGTTTTTTCCGTAACAAAATAACTTCAGGTAAATACTATATACCAGGAGAAAAAAACTGTTACTAATTAAAGCATATCCTCCAGAGGCTGTGAGAATAAAGGACTCACAAACATAGTTTAAATAGAATTAATTTCATTTGCAAAGGATCCTGCATGCTTAAAACATGATTCTATTTGTTTTAAACATACTCTGTTTTTATTTTTAAAGAGAAGGGACTAGAAAGAAGCCCCGTGAGTGAGCATTTTCTCCTCATTAAAACCAGAAACCTTCCCCCCCAACTCCCCACAAAAAAAAAGCAAAAACAAAAAACTAGCTAGAACTGATCTTGCTATTCCAGGCTATCAAATCCTTCCATTTGTTTCAGGCAAGTGGTTTTATTAAGGACACTGGATGACAGCAAAAGGCTTTTGCTGGGTGGATGGAGATTTCCAAGGGATTGCAGAATGGATTTAATATTGTGCTGTACTCACAACACAGAATCTCCATATGGTCATTTTATAAATCATATGACAATCACTTTCATTAGAGTTTCCCACAGAAAGTGAAAGCTGCTCAGTCATGTCTGGCTCTTTGCAATCCCAAGGACTGTATAGTCCATGGAATTCTCCAGGCCAGAATACTGCAGTAGGTAGCCTTTCCCTTCTTCAGGGGGTCTTCCCAACCCAGGGGTCGAATTAGGACTTAGGAAATAAGGAAGCATGGAGTCAAGCATGAGATAAAACAGATAAATATTGTCTGTTTGGAAATTCAGAACACCATCGGGGTAGTCAGTGTAACAGGGCATGTAATGAAGGCATATAATGAGATAATGACAAGTTAAATCCATTTTACTTATAGTCAGTAGACAAAGTGCCAATAATAGCAAATACTGTTGATGGAACATACACACACACACACACACACCTCAAACAAACAAAAACCAGGCACATATCTTCCATTTCTTGGACTGCAGAGCTCTAGTTTTGCTTACTATGTAATGGAAATAGCATAAAGAGTAGGGTTGACAAGAAGGTCTGAGATAAAAAATTTTGAGGTCTCTGGCAAATTAAAAAAACTGAAGAAATAGAAATTGTCTTGTACACATAATTATTTATCAGCAAGATTCCCCCCCCCCCAAAAAAAAAAAACCTTGGGGGAGACATGAGGATTTAAAATCATGTTTGAGACTCGGGATATCCTAAACTCTGTCCAGTTTCTCATTAGAATGACTCCATCAATATAATAAACAAACAAACCCCATATGCTATGCTAAGTCACTTCAGTCGTGTCTGACTCTGTGCGACCCCATAGACAGCAGCCCACCAGGCTCCCCTATCCCTGGGATTCTCTAGGCAAGAACACTGGAGTGGGTTGCCATTTCCTTCTCCAATGCATGAAAGTGAAAAGTGAAAGTGAAGTCGCTCAGTTGTGTCCAACTCTTAGTGACCCCATGGATTGCAGCCTAACAGGCTCCTCCGTCCATGGAATTTTCCAAGCAAGAGTACTGGAGTGGGGTGCCATTGCCTTCTCTGAAAAAATCCATATACTTGCTGAAAACCAGGTAAAGATCTTTCTTATGTATCTTTCTCCTTGAGACATTAGATAAGAAAGGGTGAAGGCGAGAAACAAGTGGAGGGAGTTTGGGCCTCGGCCTCCCACTGATTCTGCAGAACACAAAGAGTTTCCACCTGCTGCCATTACCTGTTGGGGATGGGAGGCACCGAGAGACTCACAGCCAATACTGAGTCTGTAGGTTCTAAGAACTGTCTGGCAAACTAACCAGAGGATGTTATAAATAAAATGTGTCTATCAGGGATCAAGGAGGAATAAGCATTTCTGACTCAAGCATCTTAAGGTAGTCAACACTAAAAATTGCAAATTTTCCAAAACTGTCAGCCAAGGATGAAAATTTCAAAGAGAAATTTTCCCTGGGGGAAAAAGTTCTCTAACAACCACTAATATCTCTTTCTGCCCATAGCCCTATTCTCAGCTTTGTAAACTACTGGGCACCAGTCCTACTGGTGCGATTCATTTGAGAGAGGGAGAGGAAAAAGTGGGATTCATTTGAGAGAGGGAAAGGAAGGCATTTTCAGATTTACAGCATTCAGATGATGTATTCCTCATGTGTCCTTTTGATGCAAATCAAACCCACTTGGAAAGGTATTCTGATCAACCAATCAGTGAAAGCAAGGTGCAGGAAAGGGAAGATACCACATACAATGATGAGAAAACAAAACCAATAATAATTAGAAATGTCTACTGCCTGGTACATAGAAAACACTCAATACATAATACTTAAATCCATAAAGCATACACACACAGTTACTAACGTGGTGTTTGAACCTAATGTGCATATAAAGACATAATTCCTGAAGGAGATGGGTATGTAAAAAAGAACAAAAGCACAACATTTTCAGGTAATTTCAATGATACATGGGAAGATGGGAAGGTATTAGCTTGCTAAAATATTCACCTTACAAAGAAGGAATCCCCTGACAACATTTTTTTTCTGGAAGTTAATAAGGGAATATACATGTGTGTGTGTGTGTGTGTGTGTGTATTTAAACATTTAAAATTAATGGTATAAAGAATAGAATTAGAATGTAAAATCTGCAAGTCATGGGGCCAGCAGGATAATAGCTGGAGGTCATTAAAGACCAAGAATACTTGGCCATCATAGGAAAGGTTAGGATATCAAAAGAAGAAAACCCTAAGAAATCATAAAAATAAATAACATTAAACTAGATTAAAAGAATGAGATCAGAAAATCAGTTATTCCAATACAGGTTGACTAGCTTACATTTTCCTTTAAAAGAAAAATTTAGTTTATGATCAAAAGAAATGTTAGCTATTTGATATTAGCAAGAATCACACTAAAACAAAATAGTATTTTGAGAAGAGTAAGAGTAAAGATGTAGACATATATGTTAGTCAAATGCAAAGCAAAAAGTGAACAATATTAATATCTGAAAACGGAACTCACAACTAAGATTTTGCATTCTATTGTAAACTCTATACACAAGAATACAAATGCAAGCCATGGACCTTTATGCACATGGCAGAAACACATAAAATGTTAAAAATTATTTAGATGATATCTAGAAAAACATAAAATTAAATTTGTAAGGGGAGTTTAACACAGAATTTTAAGACAAACAGATCAATTATTCAAAACATAAACTGGGAGGCACAGTATCTAACAAGCTTGATTTAGTACTGTATGTTGAAACATGAACCCTATAAACAACGACTATACACTTTGTTCCATACACACACACACACACACACACACACACACACACACATGTATAGTATATGTATAAAATTATTAATTGCATTAGGCCTAAAAATAAAAAAAATAATAAAATCAAATTTAATATCATTGGTAATACAAGAAAACAATTAATAATACTTAAAAAAAGGAAAATAGGATACTGAAAGATGAATTCCCCAGGTCTGCAGGTGCCCAACATGCTACTGGAGATTAGTGAAGAAATGACTCCAGAAAGAATGAGGAGATGGAGCCAAAGGAAAAACAACACCCAGTTGTGGATGTGATGTGATAGAAGCAAAGTCTGATTCTATAAAGACTAATATTGCATAGGAACCTGGAATGTTAGGTTCATGAATCAAGGCAAATTGGAAGTGGTCAAACAGGAGATGGCAAGAGTGAACGTTGACATTCTAGGAATCAGTGAACTACAATGGAGTGGAATGGGTGAATTAACTCAGGTGACCATTATATCTACTACTGTGGGCAGGAATCCCTTAGAAGAAATGGAGTAGCCATCATAGTCAACAAGAGAGTCTGAAATGCAGTACTAGGATGCAATCTCAAAAATGACAGAATGATCTCCATTTGTTTCCAAGGCAAACCATTCAATATTACAGTAATCCAAGTCTATGCCCCAACCAGTAACGCTGAGGAAGCTGAAGTTGAATGGTTCTATGAAGACTTACAAGATCGTTTAGAACTAACACCCAAAAAAGATGTCCTTTTCATTATAGGGGACTGGAATGTAAAAATAGGAAGTCAAGAAACACCTGGGGTAACAGGCAAATTTGGACTTGGAGTACAGAATGAAGCAGGGCACAGGCTCATAGAGCTTTGCCAAGAGAACAGATCAATCATAGCCAACACCATCTTCCAACAACACAGGAGAAGACTCTACACATGGAGATCAGCAGATGGCCAACAACGAAATCAGATTGATTATATTATTTGCAGCCAAAGATGGAGAAGCTCTATAAAGTCAGCAAAAACAAGACTGGGAGCTGACTGTGGCTCAGATCATGAACTCCTTATTGCTAAATTCAGACTTACATTGAAGAAAGTAGGGAAAACCACTAGACCATTCAGGTATGATCTAAATCAAATCCCTTACGATTATCCAGTGGAAGTGGGAAATAGATTTAAGAGATTAGATCTGATAGAGTGCCTAGTAAACTGTGGATGGAGGTTCGTGACATTGTACAGGAGACAGGGAGCAAGACCATCCCCAATAAAAAGAAATGAAAAAAGTCAAAATGGCTGTCTGAGGAGGCCTTACAAATAGCTGTGAAAAGAAAAGAAGCAAATAGGTGTTTTTCTGGAACTCCGTGGCTTTCTTCATGATTCAACAAATGTCGGCAATTTGATCCCTGGTTCCTCTGCCTTTTCTAAACCCAGCTTGTCCCTATGGAAGTTCTCAGTTCATGTACTGCTGAAGCCTAGCTTGAAGGATTTTGAGCATAACCTTGTTAGGATGTCAAATGAGCGCAATTGTACAGTAGTTTAAACATTCTTTGGCAGAAAAAACATCTCTGCATCACTGACTATGCTAAAGCTTTTGACTGTGTGGATCATAACAAACTGGAAAATTCTTAGAGAGGGGAATACCAGACCACTTTATCTATCTCCTGAGAAATTTGTATGTGGGTAAAGGAGCAACAGTTAGAACTGGACATGGAATAATGGGCTGGTTCAAAATTGGGAAATGAGTAAAACAAGGCTATATATTGTCACTCTGCTTATTTAATGCAAAACACTAGGCTGAGATCACAGCTGGAATCAAGATTTCTGGGAGAAATATCAACAACCTCAGATATGCAGATGATACCACTCTAATTACAGAAATTGAAGAGGAACAAAACCGCCTCTTGATGAGGGTGAAAGAGGAGAGTGAAAAAGTTGGCTTAAAACTCAACATTCAAAAAACTAAGTTCATGGCATCCAGTCCCATCACTTCATGGCAAATAGAGGGGGAACAAGTGAAAGCAGTGACAGATTTTGTTTTCTTAGATTCCAAAATCACTGTGGACAGTGACTGCATTCATGAAATTAAAAGACGCTTGGTCCTTGAAAAGAAAGCTATGACAAACCTAGACAGGGTGTTAAAAAGCAGAGACATCATTTGGCTGACAAAGGTCCATATAGTCAAAGCTATGGTTTTTCCAGTAGTCATGTATGGATGTGAGAGTTGGACCATAAAGAAGGCTGAACACTGAAAAATTGATGCTTTTGAACTGCAGTGCTGGAGAAGACTCTTGAGAGTCCCTTGCTCTGAAAAGAGATCAAACCAATTAGTCCTAAAGGAAATCAATGCTGACTATTCATTGAAGGACTGATGCTGAAGCTGAAACTCCAATACTTTGGCCACTTGATGTGAAGAGCTGACTCACTGGAAAAGACCCTGATGGTGGGAAAGACTGAACACAGGAGGAGAAAGGTACAACAGAGGATGAGATGATTGGATGATATCACTGACTCAATGGACATGAATTTGAGCAAACTCAGGGAGATAGTGGAGGGCACAGGAGCCTGGTGTCCTATAGTTCATGGGGTCACAGAGTTGTACATGACTTAGTGACTGAACAACAACAACAACAAAAGTTTATCACAATGAAAATGGGATAATTCAAAGTGGTACTTGAAAAATTTATATATAATCTTAAATGCATTTATGTTTAAATAAGAAAAATTTTAAGTCCCCAACTAATCATTTACTAAGCTTAAGAAATTCAAGAAATGACAATGAAGTACTTTAAAAATGTAAAAATGTATTTAAGAAGGAATTAATAAAGTATAATTATATAAATAGATTAAACAGATAAAATGGACAAAAGTAGACTTGATAACCAACAAAATTGTTTTTTTAAAGGACAGCAAAATAGACACTCTCCATAATATTGAATAAAATATAAAAGAATATTTAAACATGTATCATTCAAAAAGGAAGAAGCAAAATATAAAAATAAAGCTTTATTAGAATACATTCAATCTTCACTAATACTAAAATCTGGAAAATTGTGTTACTCATGAAAAAACTGAATTATAAAATGTCAAGAAGTTCCAGTTAAAATGTCAATGAGATAAATAAACATTACAAAAAAGAATGAACACTCAAAACCGATCCTCTCACAAGACAATTAGGTAAAGGCCCAGTTAATTTTTCTGTAAAACTTTCAACAGATGGAGAAGTCCTGGGCAACTTCAATTATATTAGAGCAGCTTTTTCTTTAAAAGGTCAAATAATAAATTACAGTAGCTTTGAGGACCAGGAAGTCTCTGTTGCAATTACTGAACTCTCCTGCCATAGGTTAAATGCAAGCCTAAACAGATAACATGCGATTCAATGAGCATGACTGTGTTTTAATACAACTTTATTTACAAAGCAGATGGCAGGCAGATGTTATCCTGTAGGTTATAATTTGCCAATTCTTGCCCTAGCATAAAGAGATAGATAATTCTGCTCAGGATTCTGTGATAAGCTAAACAGGAAATGAATTTGAAAAAGAATGTATACATGTATAGGTATAACTGAATCACTTTGTTGGACATATGAAAACTAACAACACTGCTAATAGACTATGCCCCAATATAAAATTTTTTTTAAGTTAAAAAAAAGAGATAAAGATTGCCTAATTCATTTTATAAAGGTCATATAAAATCAGCAACTAGAATTTGATCATGATCAATCACAAAAGCAATAATATTAATCTCATTTGGGATTACATAAGCAAAAATCTTAATTGAAAATTAACAAGTATAATCCAGTAATATATTAAAAGAATAATACATTGATTAGTAGGATTAATCCTAGCAAGACAAAGACAATTTCTCTTAAAAGATCTATTACATTAGTAACTCTTCATATTAAAAAGGCAAAGAGATAAACATAATCTTTATTGATATTCCTAAAACATTTGAAAAGGTTCAATATCCTTTCAGTAACTAATAAAATTTGAAAACTTTAATAACATAAATAGAAACTTTAATTAAATTGAAAAGTATTTATCTAAAACCAACTGCTGAAGTATTTTTAATAATGAAATACAAGATACATTCCAGAATAAGACAAGGAATCTTGATACTAGTTTTATTATTTAGTATGCATTATGATAATAAATAAGAGGTATAAATGCTGAAACAGCAGTCCAGCAAGATAAATTGTTTAAAAGTTTTATAATAGATTTTCCCATGCATTAATTTTATCCAGGTACGCTTTAAAGTATATTTAAAAATTATCTTCGTAATAAAAACAAAATACAAATGCTTTATTAAACTTAATAGGATATATACATTTAAAAATGGTAAAAGAAACATCAAAATAAAATCAGTGAACATACTTAAGAACTTTCTGTGAATGAGCACTCCATTTTACACAGCTGTCTCTCCCAAAATTAATACATAAATGCTATTCAATTGCAACTAAGATCCTAAAAGTATTTTAATGAGGGATGTTGGTGGTGAGGGAGGTAAATTTATAGATCAAATACATGAGAGATGAGATTAGTCAAGAATATAATAATAAAATGACTTGGGGGATTAGTTGGATCTACTATATATTGAAATATGTTTTAAAGGAAAAATAATGATCGGTCATAGTACTGAATTCATCATAGACAAAGAGATTCCTGGAAAATAATACAAAATTCAAAGAACTAAATAAATATAAACTATATATAGTATGGTAAAAGTAACATCCCAAACAAGTGAGGAAAGATTGAATTACTATTAAATATTCTTGGGACCACCTGCTAACAAAGTTTATAAAACTTTTCTGGAAGAAAATTGGCAATATATAGTTTCTAATACATGTATTCCTTAAAGTAGGTTGACTTTTAAGAATCTTTCCCAGGAAAATATCAGATAATTGCTTGGTTATGCTGCCTTTTTATTACATAGTGACTTGTAGTAGGAGAAATGAAAAGTAGTTTAATGTCTAACAATTAAAATTGATTAAATAAAACATAGTACAACCCAAAAGTAGAATATTTTTGCATCTATTAATGATTTTTTTTTCAGTTTTTATTTCATATTGGGGTATAGCCGATTAACAATCCTGTGATTGTTTCAAGTGAACAGAGAAAGGACTCAGCCACACATATACGCATGTATCCATTCTTCCCCAAACTCCCCTCCCATCCAAGCTGCCACATAACATTGAGCAGGATAAGGTGCCAGTAGACTTTCCCAAGAAATGCTGAAGCTACCTCTAATAGAGAAATTCATTCTAACTTTAGCCTAGCGGATGCTGACCTTTTAAACACATCAGTCTAATGGATAGACATCTACTATTCTTCTTGCCTGTCTTTATATTTCATCTATTTTTTCTCTCATTATTCTAGGATTCATTAGAAAACCCAAACCTCAAATGTCTACACACAGAGAGAACAGGTGGGTGTGTGTTGTTTTGGAAAAGTTACCATTTCCAGAATAACATTTGGCCCTAAATAAACTGCTATATATTTTTGCATTCTCTTCCTAGGTGTACTGGAAGCCAGCTGAAACACACATTCATTTCTACTTCTGAAGCAACAAAAGGTTTCTTGAGGAGAATAAGTGAAGACAGGTCTGAAAAATTACGTATGGACCCTTTCTCTCCACACAGATGGGTGTAGGTCCCTAGAGAGCTCTGTGGACTCCTCTGGAACTTAGTTCTGCATGCTGATTAGCCAGCTCTAGGAGGGTTCTCAGTGAAGGATCAAAACTGTAGGCTAAGAAAGACTAGTTTTGTGCAGTTTCAGCATATAAGACTCACACTATACTCTTTGAGGAATGTGGTCTCCATAATGGCATGTATGTGTGTGCATGAAGAGAAAACATCTATTACCACTGATTTGATGTATGCCACAGGCTAACTACCATTATGTAACACAAATCTGCAAGAAAATCTTTTACTGGTCAACTGAACTTGGCCTGGCAGAGAGTGCTAAATATGAACTGAGAGATTATATGATAGAAAGCAGATTTACAGGAAACTGCAGTTCTAGTGTTTAGATGTTCAATCACTTTTAGCATCTATAAAGAGCTATGAATGTAGCCAGAGATGATGGATGGAGTCATCTCTGAAAAAAAGCAAACAATTATAAACCCCTCATCCTTGTAGTGGTGAAAGTGTCTTAACTGTAACACATCAGTCACAAAGATATTTGTTTCCGGCTAATATAAACTAAATATGCATAAAAGCGGTTCAGTGATACCACAGATTTAAAAGTTAACACAAACTATGGAATATCATACTTATTTCCCTAGTTCCCATCAGAGTTCCTTTCTCAATCATTTCTCTCTAAGTCCTTTGAAAGACACAGCCTCCCAGGTCCTTAGACCCAGAACTAGGGCACATTATGAACACTTGATCCACATGAGGAACTTTAACAGGCATGCCCTCAGTCCATACCAGTCACTGATTAGAGATGGTTCTTCTGCAGCGATACAAGCTGTTCATGAGAAAGCTGGATAAGCTGAATCAGTCACACAGCTTGGTTGTTGGCAGCAAAGACCAAATCCCAGGTCTACCTGTTTCATCATAAAATTGATGTTTTTATCTACTACATTATGCAACTGTTTCAAGGAAAATAATTTAAAGCTAGACAAGAGCTTCCACATTTAAAAGGAAATTGCTAGAGTTGTAAGACAATTTATTTATTTATTTTTTAAAAAATTATTTTATTTTATTTTTAAACTTTACAATATTGTATTAGTTTTGTCAAATATCGAAATGAATTCGCCACAGGTATACATGTGTTCCCCATCCTGAACCCTCCTCCCTCCTCCCTCCCCATACCATCCCTCTGGGTCGTCCCAGTGCACCAGCCCCAAGCATCCAGTATCGTGCGTCGAACCTGGACTGGCAACTCGTTTCATACATGACATTATACATGTTTCAATGTCATTTGCCCAAATCTTCCCACCCTCTCCCTCTTAATCAAATGGCCTACCACTAGAGATATCCCTTGTGCCACATCCTTAAGTAATGATCACCCAGTCTCTGCCTGAATGATCCCAGTGACAGGTGGTCATTACTCCACTGTTGGTCAGTTTTTGTTTTTTGCTGTTGTTTTGATGGGACATACCATGTCCATTCATTAGAAAACCATATTTTCCAAAACAACAAAGCCTCCAAATTTTACTATTGGTATTTCCAAATTTGACCTATAGTTCAGTTCAGTTCAGTTCAGTGGCTCAGTCGTGTCTGACTCCTTGTGACCCCATGGAATGCGGCATGCCAGGCCTCCCTGTCCATCATCAACTCCTGGAGTTTACTCAAACTGATTTCCATTGAGTTGGTGATGCCATCCAACCATCTCATCCTCTGTTGTCCCCTTCTTCTCCCTCCTTAAATCTTTTCCAGCATCAGGGTCTTTTCCAGTCAGTTCTTCACATCAGGTGGCCAAAGTATTGGAGTTTCAGCTTCATCATCAGTCCTTCCAATGAATATTCAGGACTGATTTCCTTTATGACAGACTGGCTGGACCTCCTTGCAGTCCAAGGGACTCTCAAGAGTCTTCTCCAACACCACTGTTTAAAAGCATCAATTTTTTGGTGTTCAGCTTTCTTTATGGTCCAACTCTCACATCCATATATGGCTATTGGAAAAACAATAGCTCTGACTAGATGGACCTTTGTTAGAAAAGTGATGTCTCTGTTTTTTAATATGCTGTCTAGGTTGGTCATAACTTTCAGTGCAAGGAGCAGGCGTCCTTTAATTTCATGGCTGCAGTCACCATCTGCAGTGATTTTGGAGCCCCCCAAAATAAAGTCTATCACTGTTTACACTGTTTCCCCATCTATTTCCTATAAAGTGATGGGACCAGACTCCGTGATCTTAGTTTTCTGAGTGTTTAGGCCAGTGAACATTAAAGTGAGCTTTAGGCCAACTTTTGCACTCTCGTCTTTCACGTTCATCAAGAGGTTCTTTAGTTCTTCTTCACTTTCTGCCATAAGGGAGGTGTCATCTGCATATCTGAGGTTATTGATATTTCTCCCAGCAATCTTGATTCCAGCTTGTGCTTCATCCAGTCCAGCATTTCTCATGATGTACTCTGCATATAAGTTAAATAAGCAGGGTGACAATATATAGCCTTTATGTACTCCTTTTCCTATTTGGAACCAGTCTGTTGTCCCATGTCCAGTTCTAACTGTTGCTTCCTGACCTGCATATAGATTTCTCAAGATGCAGATCAGGTGGTCTGGCATTCCCATCTCTTTAAGAATTTTCCAGAGTTTATTGTGGTCCCTACAGTCAAAGGCTTTGACATAGTCAATAAAGCAGAAGTAGACAATAACAGTCATTGTGCCAACATATAATTTGGATATTACAAAAGCAATTTTATAGTTGATTTAGGAATACAGAGAAATAAGAATAGCTTAGGACCATGGCAGACTTTTTTAAAATGGCTGAAGAATTTCTTCAACCATATTTTAAACAGCAATATCTTTGTCTCTGTGACAAAAATTCCCAAAAAATAAAACACATTCTGATTATATCTAATAGTAGAATGTACTTAGAGACAGCTTTAATTATTAGAAAGCTCATTCTCCTATTGACCTGAAATCTTCCTCCCAAAAGCCCTTCGTATTCGACCGTATTTCTAACCTCTGAAGAAACAACAGACACGTTTACTTTCTCTTCAACTAAGTGATGACATTACTTCTTGGAACAGAAATAGAGAAGGAGGGGATAAAAACTACTCCAAGATTTTTAAAAGTGCTATAAGCTAACTTCAAAGACAAACTGTTCATTAATTTTTTAAATATCCATAGGCTCCTATGTAATTAGTCTCCCTTAGCTTTGGGTTGGCCAAAAAGTTTGTTTGAGCGTTTTCCATAAAATGCTACCAAAAAACCTGAACAAACTTTTGGCTAACCCGATAGTTAAAATAGATGAAGTACATTAAGCCTCTTTCATGCTTGTAAAGTGAGTTAAAACTTACCTATCTCACAGGTTTTAAGTGAATAGTGTGTGTAAAATGGGGATAATTAAAAAACACAGATTTTTTTTTTTTACTAGTGAAAAATCTAGAAGTTCTTCAGTTACAGAAATAAAGCAAAACAAATCAATAAATCAATATTTTACATCGAGGGACAGCTATTCTTTGGTCTTCTCAATGATATAACTTCATTACATGGTGTACCCTGTGGTGAATTTAAAGAGCAAATATTAAGTATCAGAAGCTTTATGTGCAACATTGATCCCAGACAGGTTGGTTTTTATATATAAAAAGTATTCACTCTCAAATAGAATCTTAAATGTGCTGTTTTTGCAGTGAGACATCTCTTTGATTATAAATATTATAAAGCATTTAATATAAGCAAGAATTGGAATGCAGATAACCAATAGCAACATTTTCATTTTAGATGATTTTTTACTCAACAAATATATTTCAATCAATAATAAAGTACTATTTGTTTTGTATTTTACAGCATCACTCATACACAGTTTAAGTGCTAATTAAAATTTCACATAATATTTTTAAAAGATATCAAGTGGAAAAGAGTAGGAAAGTATGCATGGAGCAAGGATTCTACAAATCCTGTGCAAAATTTTTTCACCAACTATTCCCAACATCTATTACGGAATCAATATATGTTAGCTATATTGATTAGATTATGTGTATCAAGTAAATAAACTAAGAAATTAAAGTATATTATTCATGCATTCCTTGGATGCAAAAGAGTAACTTAATTAAAGCCTTTAACAATTGGAGATATTTTTATTAGTGCTTTAAAATCTCAACTAATTTAATTAAAAGGAGAGATTCAGAGTAATTATTTTCTCTCTCCATTTAGACTATTAAAACTACTTCAAAACCATTTTCTTCTTTTTAGCTTGAAAAACAGAATAAATTATAATAACTATAA
This sequence comes from Bos indicus x Bos taurus, assembly GCF_003369695.1. Taxonomy (NCBI): domain Eukaryota; kingdom Metazoa; phylum Chordata; class Mammalia; order Artiodactyla; family Bovidae; genus Bos; species Bos indicus x Bos taurus. Next base: position 15,671,673 of record NC_040083.1, on the reverse strand, counting down.
CAAGAAAAGTTCTTCAGCTCTTTGTGCCAGGCACTATTTTAATTGATTTGCATTAATTAACTCATTTAGTTGCCACAACAGCCCTTCCAGGGAGGTATTATTATTATCTTCAATTGTAGATGAGAAAACCAAGGCATATGAAGTTAAATCACTTTTTCCAGGGTCACAACTAGGAAGTGGATTCTAATTCAGGAAGTAGATCCGCAGGTTTACTTAGGTCACAAAACAATATCTCCTGTCATCTAGGATAGTACCTAGCTCATGGTAGATTCTAAATCATTATTTTTCAACTGCTCAGTCATGCCTGGAAAGAATAGTTCACCAGATACTATAGCAATGTGTGATGAAATGTAACCAAACCTTTTCCCATGGGTTTCAGGATGAGAACCCTTCAGTGAAGCAACTTGGAATTCAAAAAGGAGCCTTGCAGTTCATACCTGGACAGGAGAGAGATACAGCAGGGGGAACCATATCCCTGGAGCAGGGACACGGGCCACTGGTAGAAAATGTAACTTCTCTGCCTGTTAGTTTCCTAATTTATAAGTTGAGGAAGATGCTGACCAAGGTGGTGGTGGTGGTGATGTCCATGCCACTGGACTGATGTGAAGAAGACATGTCTGGTACAAAAGTACACACTCTATGGATCCTACGTACAGTAAGTCTGCTGTGAACGTGCATCTGGTTCCAGCAAGGAACCAGAACCTGTGCCATCAACGTCAGGCATGCATGAAGTTGCAGCTTGCCCTCCATCTCCTATTGCTGATGATCCTTCAGCTCTACCATTTCCCACCTCCTCTCCCTCCTCTAGTCAGTAACTCTTCTTACCTGTTCCCTGGATGCCAGACCCTGGATGCCCGCTGTTGTACTTTACCAGTGAACTTTTCAAGCGACTGTAAAGTTAAAAATGTTTTCTTTATTTTTGGTGTTTGATTTTTTATTTATTATTTGTGTGAAATTACAAACCTATTAGTACAGTACTATATAGCTAATTGTGTTAGTTGCATACCTAAGTTCATTGGACTTAACGAACATGCTCTCAGAACAGAACTTGTTTGTATGTATATAAAGGACTTACTATATTATTATCATTACTATAGCCCAACTTTTTCAGCTGACTCTCTTCTGAGTACACAACTGCTCAAGGCTAGGAAATTTTTTCATCCATCCAAAAAAGAGGTTACTTGGGCTGATTTGCCTGTCTTGTAAGAGACTGAATCCAATACTGTAAAAGGGGAATCTGTGTAAGTCTGTTCATATTCATTAGGTGTTGTCAAGGCTTGCTAATTTCAGATTGTTCTGAGACACTAGGGAGAGAGAGGCGGATCACAGAATGCAAATTTTCATATGCTAGATGCCCTTGAAAGTCAGTAATTCTGTTTCTGTGAAAGTGTTAGTTGCTCAGTCATGTACGACTCTGAGACCCCAGTGACTGTAGCCCGCCAGGCTCCTCTGTCCATGGAATTCCCCAGGCAAGAATATTGGAGTGGGTCGCTATTCCCTTCTCCAGGGGAATCTCCCAACCCAGGGAGTGAACCCAGGTCTCCTGAACTGCAGGCAGATTCTTTATAGTCTGAGCCACCAGGGAAGCCCTTCTGTTGACTGTATCCTCTACCAAACCCCAAACTCCACTTCTAGAAACAGGGACTGAGAGAGGCTGTCTCCTGCATCTTTCTGGGTTTTGAGTAGGGAGTGAGCAATTGCCCTCCTCTGCCCTCTACTGTCAGGGACAATTGGTGAGCAAGTCCTTCAGATCCTTGCAGTTTTGAAAGCCAGTCACAGCTGCCTCATTCTTTCATCTCAGCCCTCATAAGAATGCACACAGCAAACAGATTCTGGGCATAAGCTGTCCACAGGAAACTAGTCTTTCTCCAAAAGATACCTCCTTCACATTGTATAATTTCTGGATCAAATTAACATTGACTCTCAGGATTGCCAAATACAAAACGGACAACACACTGATCCCAGAGTAACACCTCCTTCCCTTGACTCACCACACCTGCCCTAACCCTGGCTCTGAGATTCCAAAAATACATGGAACAATTCATTTTCTAACTATATTCCCTATAAAATCAGAAATACATCTTTAGCATGATACTCTTTTCATCTCAATCACTGCCATGTGAGTGACAGAACGCAAACAGATTGATGGGACATGCTGCAAATTAATATCTAAAAGAGAAATAATATGCAGTTGCTTTTACCCACCCTCCCCACAAGTCCCTTTAGGATCTACAAAGGAAAAGCCATAATGCATTTACAATGCATGTAGTTATCAAATGAAGACATAGAGACACTAAGACTTTTTGGCAAAGGCTGACAGGGTAATGCACAACACTGGTTTAGCCTCATCGCTTGACTTCACAGACACACTTGCTACTCAGAATCAATGTTCTCTATGGTGCTGACCTCCCAAAACTGGCCCACAAGCACTGGTTCACTCTAGGAACAGAGGCAGTGAGGTGCATCACTGCAGATAACTTAGGCATGAATTGTGCTTTTGTTATTTGCTACCCGTCTGGGTTGAAATTAACTATTTAATTTTTCTAATCTTCAGGAGTATCATCTATAAAGCATACACACTACAAAATTTCTCCTAGAACTCTAGAAGAGAATGTCATTGTAATCTACTTAGCACAAAATTTAGCACTTGGTATGAGCTCACAAAATGGTGATCGTTAACGTAACCACTAAACAGCGGATACAACTTAGGATTTTAACTATAACTAGCTACTAAGTAGGGCAATATGTGCATGCTAAGTTGCTTCAGTCATGTCCTACTCTTTGTAACCCTATGGGACCTTAGCCCACCAGACTCCTCTGCCATGGGATTCTCCAGGCAAGAATACTGTGCCCTCCTCCAGGTGATTTTCCCAGCCCAGGGATCAAACCCGAGTCTCTTACGTCTCTTGCATTGGCACCCAAGGATGCTGCCTGCTTGCTATCTTGCTTCTCCTTCTCTCTCACCATGCTTGTCACTACCTCATCTTCTTCATTCCTATGTATGATTTCCAAACACAATCAGAAATATATAGGGATAAACTGAGAGGGCATTGGAGGCAGAGATATAGGATAGCATGAAAACAATCATATGTAAATATTAGACAACATATTTTAAACTCTTTTTTCCTATAAGTGATGTGCTATGGTATTTTCTATCCTGTAGTCTGTCCTACCCTATCCTATCCTAGCTTATCCTGTTCTGCCCTGTCTTATCCTATCATATCCATTTCATTCCAGTCAGGATGGCTAATATTACAAAGAAATGGAGAAAGGGAACCCCTCATACTTTGTTGGTGGGAATGTAAATTGGTAAAGCCACTGTAGAAAACAGTGTGGAAGTTTCTCAAAAAACTAAAAATAGAACTATCACATGACCCAGCATTTGTATAATTGCGTATATATCTGAAAAAACTGAAAACATTAATTTGAAAAAATATATGCCTCCACCCTGGCAATGTTCATAGCAGCATTATTTACATTTGCCAAGATACAGAAGCAACTTAAGGGTCCATCAACAGATGAATGGATAAATAAGATGTCACACACACTCTCTCTCACACTCACACACACACACACACACACACACACATGCACACAGTGGAATACTTCTCAGCTATTAAAGAGAATGAAATTTTGCCATTTGCACTAACATATGGATTTGGAGGGCATTATGCTAAGTTGCCTGGAGAATCCCAGGGACAGGGGAGCCTAGTGGGCTGCTGTCCATGGGGTCGCACAGAGCCGGACACGACTAAAGCAACTTAGCAGCAGCAGCATGCTAAGTGAATGAGATAAAGAAAAATTCTGTATGATATCACTTACTTGTGGAGTCTAAAAATACAGAAAACTAGTGAATATAAGAAAAAAGAAGCAGACTCACAGAGAACAAACGAGTGGTTACCAGTGGGGAGACAGGGTGGGAAGGGATATAGGAGTGAGGAGTGGAAGGTACAAATCACTGGATCTAAGAAAGACTTACTGATGTATTGTGCAACATGGGGGGATAGATATTCTGTAATGATTGTAAATGGAAAGCAATATTTAAATATTCTACCACTGTTTTAATTTAAAAAAATAAAAAATGCTGGAGCCATCACTAAACTGATTTCATAATACTATAATGAATCATGAGCCATGACTAAGGCACTGTTCTAGATCCCCTGTATCTATTCTATTTAGAGCAGTCAAGGTCACAGCTTGCTACTGCTAAGTCACTTCAGTCGTGTCTGACTCTGTGCAACCCCATAGACGGCAGCCCACCAGGCTCCCCCGTCCCTGGGATTCTCTAGGCAAGAACACTGGAGTGGGTTGCCATTTCCTTCTCCAATGCATGAAAGTGAAAAGTGAAAGTGAAGTCGCTCAGTCGTGTCCGACTCTTGGCGACCCCATGGACTGCAGCCTACCAGGCTCCTCCATCCATGGGATTTGCCAGGTAAGAGTACTGGAGTGGGGTGCCATTGCCTTCTCCGGGTCACAGCTTAGGGCCTTGATTTTTCAAACCAGAAAAAGCTATCTGCTTCAGCAAAGCTCTTTTGCTCCTTTCCTAGACTGTGAAACTAGATGGTTATTTAACCATTTTATAATTTTTTTTCCTTTCTGTTGCACACATTATTTCATGCATTTTTTAACAGTAACTTTATGAGTTCAGTAAAACAGACTTTTATAGACTTCTTGTAAAGATGAAGAAACTGAATTTTAGGTTGAGTGATTTCTGAAGGTCACATATCTCGTGATTGGCTCTGCTTTAGAATCCAGACTCTCGTTCATCTCTTCTCTATTTGCTTCTCCAAGAGCAATAGAGTACCACTTAAATCTCAATTTCCTAAGTAAATACTATGTGCTAAAAATACAGATTTCTGGTTCCCCTTCATACAGAAGCAGAATCTCTAGAGCTGGGCATGCGAATATGTAATTTCAAAATGGTCCAGAACTGGTATAGATCGAACTAAGTGTATATTCTCACTAGAGAGAGAGAGAGAGAGAGACAGAGAGAGAGAGAGACAGAGAGACAGAGAACTTATTGGGGCTTCAGTAAGGATTTTGTTGTTTTGTTTCAAAAGGATGTGAGGGAACACAGCTCCAATACTTTCGACACATGATACCAAGAGTTGACTCACTGGAATAGACCCTGATGGGAAAGACTGAGAGCAAGAGGAGAAGAGGGCGACAGATAAGATGGTTGGATAGCATCAATGACTCAATGGACATGAGTTTGAGCAAACTCAGAGAGATAGTAAAGTACAGGGAAGCCTGGCATGCTGCAGTTCATGAGGCTGCAAAGAGTCAGACACAAGTTAGAGACTGACAACAAGAAGTCAAATACAACCGAACATGTACAAATTATGAATAAACCAAGTACGAAGGCTGACTAAAAAGAACCAGAACACAAAAACCAAGCCTGTCAGGAAAGTCACTTGGCTTTGAATTGGACTTGAATTCTTCTAGCAGCTAAGATAAATTAAAAGTGCTCTAAAAATATTTATATATATATATATATATATATATATACACACACACACACATATATATATGCATATATATATATTTTTTATTCTGACAGTATTATTTTGGTTCTAATTCTTCCAGCATCTGAGCAAAAGAAAAGATGTCTGCTACATTTCATGTTCTAAGTCAGAACTGAAGGAAGTACTTAAACATATGGGTGCTGAGGAAGTCTACAAGTTTGGACACTACTCCTAGCATTAACAAAATTATAATATCAGTACCAACTGAGTATCTATGCACAATAAGCATGATAAATAGATTTTTATATTTCATATTCATAAAATTGTTAGGATGCATTTTCAACTTTATGGATAAGGAAACTAAAGTTTAGAGATTTTCATCAATTTATCCAAAGACATACAAAGTAAGTGAAAAAACTGGGACTCAAGCCCAGCTACTTCATCTCTAGAGCTTATATTCTGCTGACTCTCAGAAAAACGGTAAGTGAAATAACCAGGACACACATGCATCAGTCCTTTGAGAAGGAGAGTGAAAGCAAAGATGAGAAAATAGAGAAGAGGAACAGTGTGTGAGAACATCAGAAAATCAGGCTGAATCAGCCATTATTTACCAGGAGGGGGCAGTGCATAGCCCCCATGTGTGTGCACTCGTGTGTGCGTGCATGCTAAGTCACTTCAGTCGTGTTCCACTCTGTGCAATCACATGGACTGTACATGGGATTCTCCAGGTAAGAATACCAGGGTGGGTTGCCATGCGCTCCTCCAAGGGATCTTCTGGACCCAGGGATCGAACTTGAGTCTCTTATGTCTCCTGCATTGCAGGCAGATTCTTTACCAAAGCGTCTGCCTGCAATGTGGGAGACCTGGGTTCGATCCCTGGGTGGGGAAGATCCCCTGGAGAGGACAATGGCAACCCACTCCAGTATTCTTGCCTGGAGAATCCCATGGACGGAGGAGTTTGGTGGGCTACAGTCCACGGGTCGCAAAGAGTCAGACACGACTGAGCGACTTCACTTTCTTTCACTTTCTTTACCACTAGTGCCAGCTAAGAACCTGTGCTGGGGTACAATTTGATTTGACCCAATACAGGACATGTAGACATGTCTTCCAAGTCCTGGATTATCTCTGGCTCCCAGTGACAAGTGTTTAGGTAATACCCATACTAACAGAGGCCTGAGTTTCTTGAGAAATATGAAAAAACTCAGTTTAATAAGTTCTAAAATGTAGAACATACAGATTTATTTTTATTTGTCCTTTCATTGGGTCACATATTAATCACCCCCATTCAATTCACTAGTATTAGCTAGTTAGATGAGACTACGTGGGTATGTTCACTTGAAAAAATTCTTTATTTCAGACAAACTGTATTTAAAAAAAAAATTCTACTAGTGTCTTCATGATTAATTTCTGAAACTTCTGTTCTATATTCATTAGATATCTTTAGGCTGACAATGATTTTTGTGTAGAGATATTTTGTTAAATGATAAATAACATACGATTGAAATATTGTATGCAATTATATACATGCCATACTATATATCTACATCCATACCTATATTTTGAAGGCTTAAGGAGTTTTGCACCCTTTGTAAACTCAGCTTCCTTTCCTATAAAGAATTGGACTCCTGGATTTGGCTCCCATGTCTAAGACCTGAAAATATGTCCAAAATTGTATGATGTGTTGTCTGAGTTTCTTGGGTATAAACTGAAAAACTCTTCTACGTGTATTAATGCTTTATATATAAGATCAGTTTTTCCTACAATAACCTTTTATACTATATACCCTGCTGTGTTGTTACATTTGTATTATACCCATTAGACAAACGTACACGAAGATCTATTCTTTGCAAAGTCCTTAGCACAATGCTCAGTACTTACTAAGTGCTAAGAAATGCTTCTCTCCTTTCTTCCTTTCTAAACCCAAACCCTTCTCCATTGTATGACCTGTGTCTGTATCTTTGCTTTGTTCTTCTTCCAAGCCCATATTCACACTATGTTTCCAGCACTGCCTTTATCCCCAAACAGGAGATTGCTTTGAAATTGCTTTTTTGTTAAAGAAAGCTCAGAGGAGGAAATATGTGTTGTAATTATGTTTGTTAGGTACAAATATGTGTTTTCTCTGTTTGCTCTTGGTCATGTGAGGAGAAATATTACCACTTTACTTCTCATCTGTTTTAAAATAGTAGTTATTCTAAGCTTCCTGAGAGACTGAAATATACTGTGAACTATAGAATGCAGTCCCCCTAGACTCCCTCTGACTCACTGAGATGCTTTGCATGATTAGATATTATAGTCTATTCTATGAGAGCAAAGGATGTACCATCCATGACTGAGTAGAAATATTTTTTCATTCTTTTGTGCAAGAGTTTGGTTGTTTTCAGATGCTGTCTCTCTGCTCTGAGAACCATCTACTGCTGTTTGCTTTATTTTTGCTCTATATTGCTTTCAAACTGGGATACTAGGTAAGATGAACACCACAGTCAAAATGGCACCATGCTGCTGAAGCTGACATCAAGCACTTTTGGTGATCCACGGGAAACAGCAGCACTTTATTTTGTGTTTAATGTCTAAGACGGGGAATCGGCCGAGGCACCTGCCATTTTATACAACTCTCTAATCTTCCTCTTTATTAGCTGTCTGGCAACATCATTACACTGACTGCATGGTTTAAATCTTGTTCACTCTTGTAATATAAAAAGACAAGGGAATGTCTCTGAAGAGACAAACTTAGTCTCTTCTACTGTAGACAGTTTTTTTTTTTTTCCAATGTAATTTTCCTTGAAACAAAAATGCTTTTATATTTTCACAGGAAAAGAGACCATCTCTTTGCCTTCTGAGTAAGTATTTTGCATTACAATTGTCCAGATGTTCAAGATGCCTACTGAAGCTTTCTCTGTTTAACAGCTAATTCTCTAGATCAGTTGTTTAAAAAGGCACATATTATAGTATATGTCCTCATTCATTTACTTATTTATTTCATTCATTCAAATAACATCTATGGAGTTCTTGCTATGAATCACACACTAGGCTAGGTACTGTGAATACCAAAAAGAAAAAGGATACTTTTACTTGAGCAAACAAATAGGGAAGATAAACTTACAAAAAGATAAACTGTAACACAACATGTTAAGTGTTACAATGTGAGTATGAGCCTAATGTCCTAGGAACACACAAGGATTCCTGATCAAGCTTGAATAGGAAAGTAGGAGATTTCACAGAGGAGGAAGAGTTATTTGAGTTCCATTTAGCCAGTGTGTGTCTGTGAGAAGATAAGGTGGAAGGGCATTCTTAATAGCTTAGTGTGTCTGGAACAAAGTAGCTTGGTAGGAGAACAGGACAGAAGACTGGAATGCCACTTAGATCACAATGTGAAAAATTAATTGGAATTAATCAATTGGAATTAACTGCCTAGGGAAGGGATGGCCAATGTAAATATGGCTAAAAGGTAAGAACTGGATCTGAGCTACAGAGGTGGTCCGTATCTTCAAGCAGTGCATAATAAGTCGCTTCAGTCATGTCCGACTCTCTGTGACCCCATGGAACTGTAGTGCACCAGGCTCCTCGTCCATGGGATTCTCCAGGTGAGAATACTGGAGTGAGCTGCGATTTCCTCTGCTAGAGGATCTTCCCAACCCAGGGACTGAACCTTTGTCTCTTATATCTCCTGTACTGGCAGGCAGGTTCTTCATCACTAGCACTACTTGGGAAGCTCCATCTTGAAACAGGTTTCATAGCAGAACAAGAAGGGCCATTACTAGATGGCAAATCTGCAACATCCTATGACACAAGATCCTGGAGCCATACTGCTGTCTAAAAGGGTCTCTGGCTGGCCTGAGTGAGGGAAGAAGCAGCAGCAGCATGGGAAGAGGAGGGCGACTGAAGGAAATTGGGAGAAAGTTAAGCCAGGGAGGGCCAGAAAAAGACGAGGCCACAGAAAGCAAAGAGTGGTTTGGGGTAGGGTGGGAGTTTAACCTTCTCTTTCATGTTAAAGAATCAGAACAAGAGCTAAGAGCAAAGTCCCCAACAGTCAGGAGCCCAGTTTTTCCCTCCTCCTCAGCCTATGGAAAGTGTACCTAATTTGAGACTAACCCAGGAGCCTTAGAGGGCTTCCCAGGCGGTGCTAGTGGTAAAGAACCCACCTGCCAAAGCAGGAGACTTAAGAGATGCAGATTCGATCCCTGGATCAAGAAGATCCCCTGAAGAAAGACAGGGAAACCCACATGAGTATTCTTGCCTGGAGAATCCCATCGACAGGGGAGCCTGGTGGGTTGCAGTCCGTAGGGTCACAAAGAGTGGAACATGGCTGAAGCGACTTAGCACGCACGCAGAAGCCTTAGAGCAGAGAGAGGCGAGAAAAGAAGGGTGTGTCCAGGTGGAGGAATTAAACAAATCAGTTTCTGCTTGTATGTGTGATGAGGATGGATTTCATAGCAAAGGAGCGCTGGGTCTGTCCTTTCCCAAGAGAGCTGCACTGCTTTCAAATGAGATGTTAGAAGTCTGCCCTTGAAGTTTATGGGAGTCTTCAAACTTTTTCAGTGTTAAATCTAGGGTTACATTTGACTGAGATGGTTGCAATTCTGGGTTGTTTTTTTTTTTACCTTTTTCTTAATGCTGAAAGCAATCAAAGCCTATTGCTTTCTCTTAAATCTCTGCAACCACTGTACTAAAAGAGCTATACCCCAGCTCCCTGCTGGTCTCTGCATTTGCAGAGTGAACACAGGACATAGCATCATCAGGGCCATGGAGGAAAGAATGGAGAACATTAACTGGTTGACCCCCTAGTGTTAGCGTTTCCTCTATACTTCACCCCTGTTCATGATCCTGAGGCTATGTTGGAAAGACTACCATGGAGGAACTCACAAGTTACCCGTGCCTTGGGTACAGCATGTTTTATAGTAATGTTCCTCCTTATATTGAGCTGGATATGTTTCCGTGATCCTTCTGGCTCCTTACTTTATCACTTGGTACCATAGGCTTAATCAGATCTCTCTTCCACCTGCTGCTACTGCTAAGTCACTTCAGTCATGTCCGACTCTGTGAGCTTTCTGTCACATATTAAGCTGGGATCATTCACCTGACTTGGCTTCTTTATGATGAAGATCAACATGAAAATCAATAAATAAGCAAACAAGCCAGGAAAAAATAAGAAGAAAAGAGAAATTAATCCCAAGGTAAGAGCAAGATTTAATGCTAGAGTAAATTACACAATTAGTTGTATCAAAAATACATTTAAATTTAGCAGTGCTATAATGATACAATAGTATTACACTAATAATACCTCACCAATGGATTCAATTAGAAGTGAATCCATTTCTCTGCCCACTACACATGCTTCCTCTACTGCTACTAACAGTGCAATTCTGAGTCCATCACCATACTCCTTACTGTACATGCATATAAGTATACATGCACTTATATGTATATAAATGTATACTAATATACAGAATATAAATGGCTGAGACAAGATTTACTAACATGTGACTACCCTTAGTATTTCCAGAGTCTGTCTTGATTTTAATTTCTCTCACTGAAAAATCTGGATAATGTGCCAAGATAAAATCAGACTGATGGGAGAGACAGAAAGAAGGTTTAGGCAGAGAATCCAGGTTGAACAACATAATCAAATGTTGGAAGAGGAGAGAGAGATATACACAACAAAATTGTGAGAACTGGGGCATAAGAGGGGTTTAATATTTTGATTTGTGAAAACATTCAAAATATTGCCTGTTGTAAATAAAGGAGAGATGGGAAAAGGAGTTGTTAATTTGATCATCTTAAATGATCTATGAAAGAGTCAAGTGAATATCAGAATTCTCTTTAATTAATAATCATTATCTAAGCTGTGCTTTTTGAATAACACTCTATTTAAAAGCAAGGAAAAAAAATATATTTTTTATAGTCATCTAGATTTGTGGTACTCAAATCTAAACACAATGTTCCTGGTGTGAAAGAATCCTAGTACTAAAGAGTCCTGACATGGAAATAAGACCTACATCCTATTTTCACATACACAGAAGGACAAAGAAAAATTAGATTTAGACTCTGTAATAAAAAGGAAATTTGTGTTTTTTTTTTTATTTGCAATCTTTCTTCTATATTAGAAAAATATGGAGACTTTTCATTCCAATAACATTCAGTCTCTGTACTCTTCTTTGGAGAAGGAAATGGCAACACACTCCAGTATTTTTGTCTGGGAAATCCCATGGACAGAGGAGTCTGGTGGGTTACAGTCTATGGGGTTGCAAAGAGTCAGACACGACTGAGCGACTGAACATGGATGGACCCTTCTTGCTATCTGCTCAAAGATACATTCACATTTTCCAAAGGCCTTCTCTATCTTTACCATTCGCTCTAATGATTCAGCTTGTAAGTCACTAAGCCCAAGTAATTCAGCTCAATGGACTGGATTAAACATTTCTTTTTGACTACCTTCCCTACACTCTTGTCCTAAAATATACATTTATGCCAGCAGAAACTATTTCAATGAGTTAATTTTTTGATATGTTCATTCTTTCTCTAATCCCATGGTAAAGTTGAAAACAAAGCAACCCCCAGACAACCCCAGAGCAAAACAAAAGCCTAATCGTACGTGTTTGCTTTTTGGTCACCTTCAGGGGGAGGGTCTTCTATAAGTAATGTAAATAGAACTCACCGAGTTGGAAGAGGTAAGGGTTCAGTGCTCTTGACAAGGCTTAGATCAAAATAAGCTGTACAATATTTACTGATTTAGAACTTTCTAAATACGGTAAAAATGCACAGAAATTGTAGCGATGAGCTCTACCCTTACGGAACTCTTGATAGAGTCAGGGAAGTAAGATCCTTTGAGAAGGGCTTAACAACAGAAGATGAATGACAATTTCAGGCCCCAGGATGCTATAGAATGCAGTGTTTCAGAAATAGTTTCCATTCCAAACAAGTTTCCTTTCCATTCCTGTCTTGGTGAAGGACTGCTTGGTGGTCGAGGTTCAGGAGTGAGTAAGGCAATGTGATTGTGGTCCTTATTTGGACACTAGTGTACTAGTACACATGTACTAGTACTATCATGACTTAGGATAGTTAACTTCTGTGCGCCTGAATTTCATTATTTGAGGGACAAAAAGGCTAAAATGAATACTAGTTTAAAGTACTTTTTAGATATACAAGTCTGTAACGGATTCCCTTTCACGAGAAGGGCATGAGCAGACCTACAGAGGATCACACAAGTCATCAGAAAATCCTGTGTATATAAGGGACAGAGTGCTCAGGGGTAATGTCGGGATAGACTAGATGTCACAGGCAGGTTCAATCAAAATGTCAGTATTTCCCAGAGGTGGGTCTGGGACCATCATGATTTTTTTCTTTCAATTCCTCCTTGACCACTGTAGTTTTCACAGGATTAGAGATAATTGTTTTATCATGTACTGTGGAGTCAGTCGGAGAAGGCAATGGCACCCCACTCCAGTACTCCTGCAGAAAATCCCATGGATGGAGGATCCTGGAAGGCTGCAGTCCATGGGGTTGCTGAGGGTCGGACATGACCGAGCGACTTCACTTTCATGTTTCACTTTCATGCATTGGAGAAGGAAATGGCAACCCATTTCAGTGTTCTTGCCTGGAGAATCCCAGGGACGGGGGAGCCTGGTGGGCTGCCGTCTATGGGGTCACACAGAGTCGGACACGACTGAAGAGACGCAGCAGCAGCAGCAGTGGAGTCAGTGTGAAGACCATAACTGGTGACACCCAGTGATGTTTCAGATGCTGATGGATGAGACTACTTGAGACTACAGAGCTGTGCTACAGAGCTTTACCCATGTGTGTTTATAAATTAGGTTTTGAGTCTTGCTAACTCAGAGGCCAGATGAAGACATTTCAGTACTCTCCTGCTTTACTTGGATTATGAAATACCTGGCAGTTTCTATGACACTGAATTAGAGGTGCCATTTTTCCTGTTGGATCAAAGGAGGCTCTTTCTCTATAAAAGGTCAAAGTTTAACATGTATACATACTTGCCAGAACATGTGTCAAGATGAATCCAAAGATTTATGTGGGGAGCTGACAAATCTCCCCTTCTTATGCCATCAGTCTGGTGGACCCTGGGGTGTCTGTTGCCTCACCAAGAGAGGCTGAACAGAGTAGGATCTGTTCACTCCAACCTCTTGCATTTGGGCTTACCCTGAGCCCCGGCACCAAGAGGCTCCTGTTGGATGGCCTTTGCATGTTGGTGACACGGTCTGGGGTCAGTGACCAGTCTCCACTGAGGGAGGGATGGCTTTCCTCTAATATGCCTGGATGCCAGCTACATAAAACACTCTGTAGGTCTCACCAAGAGAAAGGGGCTCTAGTTGCATTCTTTTATATGGTTCTTCCACTTTGCCATTTTTATTGCCATGGAATAATAACTTCCAATCTTTCCTGCAGGTTTCCTCTCTTCCACCAATCTTCATCAGCCTCCCATCCATCTATCAGGCCTCACATCACCATGAATGAAGGGGCTCTCTGCACACAAAGGCACAGACAATGCTAGTTTCTGTCCGAGTGAGATTTGGAAGTTGGCACCAAATCTCTCCTTCCAATGACTTCCTTCTTGCTATCACTCATTCTGTTCTCCACTCCTACCCCACCCCCAGCAATTACTCAGATTGCTTACTTTTCTCACCTTGGTGATGTTTATCAAATCTTATATTTAGAAAAAAAAAAGTAGATACTGTTTGCTACCAGAAGATGTCCTAACTTGATAGACAGTCCCAGGTTATCTATAATTTCACAGGCAACCAAATGTGACCATAAGGTGAATACATACATCTCTGATGGGGAAAATGAAAGATCACATCCATAGAGAAGTTTATTTCAGAGAAGTGAAGATGCTGCCTGCTTTGTAATAATGCTTTGTAATAACAGTAATCATAGAAAAGTAATAATAATGGCAACAATCATTTACTGTATTCTTACAATATGTCAAAGTGATTTGTAAACACACAGTCTCATTTATTCTCTAACAACCTTATGAAGAATGTAGTCTCATTTCTTTCATTTTACAACTGAAGAAAGCAGGGACAAGAGATGTTAATAAGCTGGCTCAATATGCAAAAAATATATGGGTAAATAACATTCAAACTCAGGCACGCTGATTTGAGAGACCAACTTCTCAACCACTACTCAGCACTTCCCAGTAAGTATTATAATTACATAGATTGATGGCTGAGATAATTTAGACTTCTTTAGATTAAATGAGTTAAATTAGATTGGCAGATAGTCACTAGAGTCCCTTCCAATTATGAAAGTTATGTTTGTGAAAACCTCTGGCAGCAGAATTTTCTGTTGAGGACCTCAAGACTTTAGTTTTTTTTTTTTCTTTTTCTTTTAATGCTTTACAGGAAATCAATTTTAGTAAGGAAAATTAGAAAGCCTCTTTTAAGTAAATATAATAATGTTCATGATAATAAAACAATAGGAACATTCCCTCAAAATTAAAACAATATTTAGCGCATAAGTTTATAAATTTCTATTCACTAACCACTGCTGATTTAGCAGAAAAAAATAAGCAGAAAACTTTCAGTCTCTGTTTCCCAAGAAGTTTGGTTCAATCTACCACTGCCATTCTTACAAAGGAGCCATTTCATGTGTATTTTGAATGCCTTGCTTGTTTTCAAATACAATGTAATAACACATTTGTTCCTGAAAGTCTTAAGATTGCTTAAATTGTATAGGGAAAGAAGGCCTATAGCCAGACTTTTGAGAAAAGATAACTGATATTATAGATTACACTAAATAGATTACTACTAAACTATGTTATAAGAAAGAAGAAGAAAGTCACTCAGTCATGTCCGACTCTTTGCAACCCCATGGACTGTAGCCTAGCAGGCTCTTCCATCCATGGGATTTTCCAGGCAAGAGTATTGGAGTGGGGTGCTCCCACATTGTAGGCAGACGCTTTACCATCTGAGCCACCAGGGAAGTCCACCTAAACTATGTTATAGTAATCTACAAATAGCAATGCATCTCACATAATAGTAAAAAGCATCATACAGTTTATTAGTATGAAGAGAGGAGTCATTTGCTCATTGTCACACTAATGGTTTTCTCTCCACCATAATGGTTTTATCTCAATTATTTGGGACATATCTGAGTGCATAACTGAGCAATGTGCTGGAAACACTGCTCGTGTATCAGATATAGTAAGTTAAATTGAAGATCTGTGATAACAGATGAAGGTTTATTGTCAGAGATATCAAGGAACATTGGAAAAATGTGTGGGATTGGGAATATGGTGAAGGTCAGTTTCCAGTGGTCATGCATGGATGTGAGAGTTGGACTGTGAAGAAAGCTGAGCCCTGAAGAATTGATGCTTTTGAACTGTGGTGTTGGAGAAGACTCTTGAGAGTCCCCCTTGGACTGCAAGGAGATCCAACCAGTCCATTCTGAAGGAGATCAGCCCTGGGTGTTCTTTGAAAGGAATGATGCTAAAGCTGAAACTCCAGTACTTTGGCCACCTCATGCGAAGAGTTGACTCATTGGAAAAGACTCTGATGCTGGGAGGGATTGGGGGCAGGAGGAGAAGGGGACGACAGAGGATGAGATGGCTGGATGGCATCACTGACTCGATGGACGTTGAGTCTGAGTGAACTCCGGGAGTTGGTAATGGACAGGAAGGCTTGGCGTGCTCTGATTCATGGGGTCGAAAAGAGTTGGACACGACTGAGCGACTGAACTGAACTGAGCCAAACACGGTATGAATAGAGGAAAATCAGACCACAGGGCCTTGTACACAGTATGTATGTAATAAGTATTCACTGAAAAAAAAATATGAATGGTGGATGGATGGCATGATGCATGAATAGAGTAGAAAACCATTGAATATTTCAAATTTCACAATTTTGCCAAGGATTTTATCAGATTATATTCAATTGCTACATTGTACTTTGTAACAATTTATGTTGTACTTCTCCATCCACGAGTGAAAAAAATAAAAGCATAATGGCTTCTAATCACTAGCTGTGAAAAACTAACGACACTCTACTTCTTTCATACTCTGTTTCATATTAATAAGAGGTGTTAAAACATCATGAAAAGTACCAACCTTGAAAGCTGCATTCTGTTTTTCTCATATCACCTGCAAAAAATAAAAAAGACAGGGGGAAAAAAAAGGAAATTTAAGTGAAACCAATTAAGGCAACAGAAGTAAAAAGAGCATTTGTTAAAAAAAAACTTTTAGCATTTTTCCCTTGACAAAGGAGACACATTTAACTGTGAAGAGAGAAACCCTCTGATGAAACTTTTTCTCCCCTTAATCTATTTTTTAAAACATTTTGTGCTTTTCGTATTTTGTTAGTTTGCTTTTTAAAATTTCTTAGGGGCATAGCAATCATGAATGACAATGAGGAAAGATACAGGGAGGATGTTTACTAAAAATGATTAGATATAAGGAAAAATTACATAGGCAGGACTTAATCAACCTAGGAATCCTGCATCATGAGAAGACTGTTTGATAAATTCAGACAAAAGTGCTTTAAGAGGCTATTACAACTTATTCTCGGGTCCTGTGTTTCTACCCTTGAATGCTAATTAGAACACAGGCTCGTGCTACCCGTCTCTTCTCACTCCCCCGATAATCTGTTCTCCCTTATGGACCAAGTGGTCATTGTGTTGTTTATAATAACTGTTCTACATTCCTTATGGAAATTGCAATTGTGACACTGAATATTCAAACTGCAAGCCACTTTTCTCAGGGAAATTGTAATTATGATAATGCACTATTTACCCAACTGATGTTCTGTAGTCATTGTTCTCTTTGAGGAATGGGGAGGTGAGGGAAAAACGCTGAAATAAAACATCCTTTTGGGATCTCAGATATGTATTCTGGGAAACCATAATAATAATAGCATTTGTTATGTGGTAGACATGACACAATCAGGCTGCCATGCATATGACATATGGGATATTATGTACAGTTATATGTGAATTACACACATTTCTCATTTACCCTACCTACCAAGCCCATGAGGTAACTAACATTTTTATTAAAATTTTCTAGGGTCCACAAGTATTGAAGAATTTACTTAACATCACAGAGCTAGTAAATCAAGAACATCCCAAAGTTAACACAAAAATTATACTATTTCAAAAAATAAAATTCATGGCCAATCACTGAATCTGATTACGTGAGCTCCTAGGAACATGGGAAGTGGATCTCTACTAACTCATCTCATTTCTCTGACTTATTCCTACTTTGCCAGATCTCTACAACCAGTGCCCCGAACAAAGAGGGGAGGCCTATCATTTCCTCCTTAGGAATTCAGCAGCAGTTGTTTAGGAGTTTTTCAAAATTAATAAGAAGTGATTGAGGAGCTACCATACACAGTACTTTGTAGATATGCTTTTATATCCCATAACTCTTCAGGCAAATATTTTCACTGTGATTTTCTTAATAAGGAAAATGAATCATATCTGAAGTGATTAATTTGCCCAAATTTTCCAAGTTGGTCTCTGTTCTTTTAACTTGGAAAATCAAGTAGTCCACCAAAAAGTAATGAAGATGAAATGGAACCATGGGAATTAAGGGCAAACAAAACAGGAAATTAAAAAAGAAAGAATAATAAGTACATAAATTAGTGAGATGTTAGTAGACCACATTCTAGCCACTGGCTTAACACCATCTTATGCAGCTTAAACAATTCTGGGATCTAGTCTTGGTCTTCTGTTAGCTTCTGATTCCTGTTTCTGATCCTTGCCCAAGAAGTTCCATTTTCCTCTTATATTTCTTTTTTAGGCCTTAGAATAACCTTCCCTTTGCTGTCTTGGTGGAAGCCATCTATTTGATTCAGGCCACACAATATATATTTCTATTTCCCCACAGCCTCATAAAGGCTGATGAGCTGCCTACCTTGGCAGTAACAGGGATCTGTGCTGAGCTTCAATTTCAGCACCATCCATAGGGAGACCAACCAGCCACGTGATAGAAAGCTGATTATGACATTGGATTCCTGCCACCTTAAGAACAGTGATTCATTTTGACCTGAACTAAAACCAGTTCTAAATAAGGGTTTGCTTATCTGCCCGCAGAGCCTTATTCATCACTGTTATCCAAGCGCCTATAGAGTACCTGATTCATCAGTACACAACATGGCATAATATTACCTCTCACCAATGGAAATACAGTGGAAGTCAGCAGTGTATATATAATCATGGGATCCACCTATCCTGATACATACGGCATGAGCTAGAAACTGCTGGCATGACAGACATATGGAATAGCCTTCTGGAGGGGCAGCTGTGGCACCAGCTTGGAAATGATGTCCTGTGATGATGGGTGCCATGTAAAGGATGTGGGAAACACACTAACCCATGACCATTCTTTGGTATTTCATCTCCAATAGATAGGGCTTCCCAGATGATGCAGTGGTAAAGAATCTACCTGCCAATGTGGGAGATGTAGAAGACCAATCCCTGCATCAGGGAGATGCCCTGGAATGGGGAGTGGCAACCACTCCAGTACTCTTGTCTGGAAAATTTCATGGACAGAGGAACCTAGCAGACTATAGTCATGGGTTCCAAAAAACTTGGACATGACTGAGCATGCTCGCATGCACACACTCCAGTAGACAGATTACATGGGTCTAGGAAACCAGGGGAGGAAGTAGAAGTAGTCAAAACTGACATCACTCCCAGTGGCCTAAATGGGGAATCTGTGCTTTCTAACCCACAAATTTAGACTCTCTGCATCTAGAGATCCTGGTTTTCAGAGGGAGTATGCTTCACGAGGGCCTTTCCTCATAGCTCAGTCAGTACAGGGTCTGCCCGCAATGCAGAAGACCCGGGTTTGTTTCCTGGGTTGGGAAGATCCCCTGGAGAAGGAAATGACAACCCATTCCAGTATTCTTTCCTGGAGTATGCCATGGACAGAGAAGCCTGGCGGTGAAGCCAGTGCAGAGAAGCCAGTGCAGCATATGGGGCTGCAAGAGTCGGACATGACCGAGTGACTAAGCACACGCACACACTTCATGAGAGGACACGGGAGGAGTCTCACTGAACTTTAGGATATACGTCATATCCAAGTACTTTGGGTTCCTTGTGCTAGGAGACTAGCACAAAGAGAGGAGTCATACTATTAGGGATAAGTGGTCAGCATCAGGAAGAGGGCTACTGTCGGATAACAAGGGCAGGGAAGAATTTGTAGTTTTCAGGTGATTCAATGGGAATTTCTTGGTATTTCCTTGTTTTTGATAATAAATGGACAAGTGCAGCAGCCATGGCCTAAGAAGGGACTTGTGAGGAGGGGTTCAGACCCCTCAGTAATGGCCTGTTCCACCCCCAAGGTAAGCCATATGGATCAGTAGAAGTGCTGGGTAAGGATACCCTAGGACAGTTAGTAGAAGAGAGAAAAGAATAAAGGGAGAGTAGTTTTCAGCTGTGTCCTTGAAACTAGCTGCACTGGCACGGGCTGGAGTTCTAACCTTCCACTTAGGGGCTTTGCCAGGAAAGGAGACTTACCAGAATGCTGAAGGGGCTGTTCCAAGATGTGATAAATGTAATACATGAAGCATAAAGAGCCAAGAGTCACAGGAATGCACATGGTAGATGCTGCAGGACAGAATCCAGATCTCCCTCAGGACAAGGCACTCATCCCCCAGCTGCCGGAAGTACTGGTTCCTGGTGGCTCACAGTGACTCTTTCTCTGGGGATTTTCCTCATTCCACCAAAGGGAAGTGCTTGACCCAAGATCATTCACCTTCCCACAGGCAGCTCACTTCTAATGACTGATCCTTATACAGATACAAGGGCTTCCCTGGTGGCTCATATGGTAAAGAATCTGCCTGCAATGCAAGAGACCTGGGTTTGATTCCTGGGTTGGGAAGATCCCCTGGAGAAGGGAATGGCAACTCACATCAGTATTCTTGCCTGGATAATGCCATGGACAGAGGAGCCTGGTGGGCTACAGTCCATGGGGTTGCAAAGTGCCCTGCTAAGTGCTTTGACTGAGAGACTAATGCTTTCACTTTCTTTCACTCATATGGGTAGAAAGGCCAGGCCCCTCTTTGGCCTTCTGGGACACCTATAATTAAACACAAATACACTCTTCAACAAACTTCCTACATCAAAACCTCCACCTCAGAGTCTGTTTCTTTGGAAAACTGACCTAAAGCAAGAATACAAATTCAGAATACATGGAACTGAGAATTGAACACAGATATGACTGGATCTAAAGTCCATATCCTATTCATTTGATCTTCCCATCTTCCACAGAGAACAGTTTAATCTAATTTTCAACATATTTTTATCTAGGCAGTAAACACAGTTGATAATGATACGTTTAAACCTGTAAATTAGAAAGCATTCTTCAGTGTTACCCAATGACTACAATTATACTGCTGTAGGAATATTAATCTAATCTATTTATGTCTCTTAAATTCCAGACTGAGATAAATTAGTAGATACAGAAATCTCTATCTGTATATCTACATTTATGAATTTATAACATTATATTAAAATGTATATGCACATATGTGTATATATCTGTGCATATATAGGGTTTCCCTGGTGGCTCAGATGGTACGTCTGCCCCCAATGCCGGGAACCCAGGTTCAATCCCTGGGTTGGGAAGAACCCCTGGAGAAGGAAATGGCAACCCACTCCAGTCCTCTTGTCTAGAAAACCTACAAAATATAATTCAAGACTAATTTCAAAGATAATTTGAGAAAAATTCCTAATTATGCTAGTCTATTTTTGAAGAACAGTATTCTTTTAGTCATGCCATTTTCTAGGGGAAAAAAAAAAAAAAAAATTCCCGAACTGCTCGGTTTTGGAAAACTTAAAAGATTAGTTACAGAACAAAGGCTTAAATTTTCTACCATAAATGTAAGGATTTTATCAGGCATGAAATGTAGTCTGAACAACTTATGGTCCGGTAAAATATTACTTCAGGCAGGCTTTACAATCGGAACACAGAATCCTGTTACCTAATTCTGTGTAATTTTGAGAGACTGCAGTTAGGATTTTACAACCAGCGAACAGTTCAACTCAGCAGTCATCATCTTTCTGTAATCTCTTGTCTGGAATTATATTGCTTTAAGCTGTTTCTAAAGAAATTCCAGATCATTAATTCCTTTATTTCATTTGCCCACTCTTAACTCTGGGTGACATTATCGTACTCTTCTATTTAAACATACGTGGTATTCTTGGTTTACTCATGTGATTCCATAGAAATGCTGCACTAAGGGCTTAGCATGATAAATAAACACAAGACAAAATCTGATAAACTGAGATAAGAATGAAACTTGCCACAGTGAGGCAGAAAATAGTTGTTATCCATTGAGGAAGAGCCTACCAGTTGCTGGTACCTGGCACTGTAACCAGCAACGTGGTAAATACTTGATAAATATCTTGGTGTGATTAACTGAATATGTATATGGGAAGATAAAATAAAAGGGAGAGAACGGATGGGACAAAGATCACAAGTGACTGAGTGATGAAATAAAGGTAACACAATCCATTTGGTGAGAATCATTATCTAGTGGTAAAGAACCCGCCTGCCAATGCGAAGACTAAGAGACCAGGGTTCAGTTCCTGTGTTGGGAAGATCCCCTGGAGGAGGGAATGGCAGCCCATTCCAGTATTCTTGCCTGGACAATCCCATAGACAGGGGAGCCTGGAAGGCTATGGTCCATAGGGTTGCAAAGAGTTGGACACAACCTAAGTGGCTTAGCAAATGAGATTACAGATATTATTTATAAACTAGTCTTTCATATCAGTCTTTCAAAATAAAATAAGAAAGCCATATAGTAAAACTATGAGACTCTCTATTCAGTCTCCACTCCTCTCTACCACCAAACACTACATAATATAGAATGGTTTAGAATTTAGAAGTCTCCAACCGTTTTGGCCACAGGGGACAATTTCATGGAAGACAATTTTTCCACGGACCAGAGAGGTGGGGATGGTTTTGGAATGATTCCACTGCATTACATTTATTGTGAACTTTATTTCTATTATTACTACACTTCAGATCATCAGACATGGGATCTGAGAGGTGGAGAACCCATAGTTTAGATAAGAGCTGCACTATGAGAGTTCTGAACTAGCTACAGCATAAGTTCTCCCCTACAAATGCCATGGCAAGTTTTACTATTACATCTGTCCCATATAGAGTAAGGTAGGGAATGAGCTTGAATTGCCTTTCAGTAGTCATATCAATATGGAGTACTGCTTTTTGTTTTGAAAAATCCACAAACAAATGGGACATAATATAGGAGAAAGGCTAAGTTAGTAAAGAAAATCAAAATAACATTAATACAAGAAATCACTGAAAGAATTGAACGTGAGCACAGGAAGCATGTGAGCTGTTTTGGAACATCAGAGAAAACATTATAAAATTTTCCCTAGAGATATTTGAAGTAACTAAGGAAGAATACTAAAAACTGTTTAGAGATGGTTTGTGCCTTAAGACAAAAGTTGGTGAATTACAGACTGCCAAATCTTGCCACCAATTCTATGCTCTTTATTTAGAGACATTAAAAACACATTGTTTTTGTCTGCTTTACTGCTACAGTAGCAGATGCGAGGAGTTGTGACAGAGATCATACACCCCACAAAGCCAAATTCATTTACGTGACCACTTACAGGAAATGTTTGCTGGCACCTGCCTCAAGAAAGAGTCACTCATTCATTTATTCATTCATTTAGCAAAGATATTTCAAGAAAATATACTGTTTCTAAAATGGATCATACCCTGACAATACACAGGTAAGACACAGTTTTAGCCCTGTACTAATGTCCCTGCCACCAGACATAAATTATGTGACCGTCAACAAAGCATATTTTGGAGAGGAGCAGATCACAAAATCTATGATTGACCTCAGTGCCTTCAAAGGTTTCTTTCAACTGTGAAATTCTTTAAAAGGGGAATTGTCATGGAGGAAAAAGTCTTAAAAAGCAGGCAAATGAAAACAGATGAAGAAATAGGGAGCTTGGGGTTCCTTCAGTTACGGGGAAGAGTCAAGGTAAATGATCAGAGAATAAAGACCAGTAAAGTTATATCAGTATATGGGGTAGAGTGAGTACAGAGGACATATGTCTGGATAGACCAAAACACTGTATGTGAAAGATATTCTTTGTCAGGCTTAACAATTTTTCAGCTTATTTCAGACAACAGGAAGCTATAAAGTATTTTTGAAAAGGGGTAGTATAAAGAAAGTGAAACTCTGGGGAGATCAATTTGACATAGATATGTAGCATGGATTGGAGATGAAATACAGAACAGTCGCAGTACAGGCTTAAAATAAGCACAAAATACTAAAACCTGGATGGGAAGAAAGAAGCAGGAATGCATGTGTATTTCATATGTATAGAGCATGTTGGGTCCACAGCAACTCAGGCTCATTAGGAAAAAAAAATAAGAGCAGGAGCTGGGTGTGACTAGGGTTCTGCCCCTGGACGTGTATTATTTCTTCCCAGAGCCAGAAAAGTCCACTGTCCATGGCCCAAAGGAACATGGTAAACTCTACTGTGCTTGGAGTCAATATTCAAGAAAGTCCAGCATGATGGGTAGAAAATAATGCCGTTCAGAACAGGATCCCTGACAGTGATGATGACTAATAGAAAGTGTTTGGACTTTCAGAGAGGAAGCCATCATCTTTTCCAGGGCCCTAGTTAATGAACCAGAGAAGGCAATGGCACGCCACTCCAGTACTCTTGCCTAGCATGCACAGAGGAGCCTGGTAGGCTGCAGTCCATGGGGTTGCAAAGAGTCAGACACGACTGAGCGACTTCACTTTCATTTTTCACTTTCATGCATTGGAGAAGGAAATGGCAATTCACTCCAGTGTTCTTGCCTGGAGAATCCCAGGGATGGGGGAGCCTGATGGGCTGCTGTCTATGGGGTTGCACAGAGTTGGACATGACTGAAGCAAGTTAGCAGTTAATGAACAACTGAGAAGTGGATTGTATCAAGCCTGAAAACAAAACACAGAGCAAACAAACAAACAAAACAGTCCCCTACTCACCTAGAGCCAGACATCCTGGAGTGTGAAATCAAGTGGGCCTTAGAAAGCATCACTATGAACAAAGCTAGTGGAGGGGATGGAATTCCAGTGGAGCTATTTCAAATCCTGGAAGATGATGCTGTGAAAGTGCTGCACTCAATATGCCAGCAAATCTGGAAAACTCAGGAGTGGCCACAGGACTGGAAAAGGTCAGTTTTCATTCCAATCCCAAAGAAAGGCAATGCCAAGAATGCTCAAACTCCTGCACAATTGCACTCATCTCACACGATAGTAAAGTAATGCTCAAAATTCTCCAAGCCAGGTTTCAGCAATACATGAACCATGAACTCCCAGATGTTCAAGCTGGTTTTAGAAAAGGCAGAGGAACCAGAGATCAAATTGCCAACATCTGCTGGATCATGGAAAAAGCAAGACAGTTCCAGAAAAACATCTATTTCTGCTTTATTGACTATGGCAAAGCCTTTGACTGTGTGGATCACAATAAACTGTGGAAAATTCTCCAAGAGATGGGAATACCAGAGCACCTGACCTGCTTCTTGAGAAACCTATATGCAGGTCAGGAAGCAACAATTAGAACTGGACATGGAACAACAGACTGGTTCCAAACAGGAAAAGGAGTACATCAAGGCTGTATATTGTCACCCTGTTTAATTAACTTATATGCAGAGTACATCATGAGAAATGCTGGGCTGGATGAAGCACAAGCTGGAATCAAGATTGCCAGGAGAAATATCAATAACCTCAGATATGCAGATGAGACCACCCTTATGGCAGAAAGTGAAGAGGAGCTAAAAACCCTCTTGATGAAAGTGAAAGAGGAGAGTGAAAAGGTTGGCTTAAAGCTCAACATTCATAAAACTAGGATCATGGCATCTGGTCCCATCACTTCATGGCAAATAGATGGGGAAATAGTGGAAACAGTGTCAGACTTTATTTTTGGGGGCTTCAAAATCACTGCAGATGGTGATTGCAGACATGAAATTAAAAGACACTTACTCCTTGGAAGGAAAGTTATGGCCAACCTAGACAGCATATTCAAAAGCAGAGACATTACTTTGCCAACAAAGTTCTGTCTAGTCAAGGCTATGGTTTTTCCAGTGGTCATGTATGCATGTGAAAGTTGGACTGTGAAGAAAGCTGAGCACCGAAGAATTGATGCTTTTGAACTGTGGTGTTGGAGAAGACTCTTGAGAGTCACTTGGACTGCAAGGAGATCCAACCAGTCCATTCTAAAGGAGATCAGTCCTGGGTGTTCTTTGGAAGGACTGATGCTGAGGCTGAAACTCCAATACTTTGGCCACCTCATGTGAAGAGTTGACTCATTGGAAAAGACTCTGATGCTGGGAGGGGTTGGGGGCAGGAGGAGAAGGGGATGACAGAGGATAAGATGGCTGGATGGCATCACTGACTTGATGGAAAGGAGTTTGGGTGAACTCCAGCAGTTGGTGATGGACAGGGAGGCCTGGCGTGCTGTGATTCATGGGGTCGCAAAGAGTTGGACATGACTGAGCGACTGAACTGAACTGAAAACCCAAAAAACAAAAACTCCAAGCAAAAAAAAGAAAAGCTGGAAATTCGACTGTAGAGTTTTAATTAACATGATAGAAAAAGGGAAAAGATGTGTCTCTGGATATTTGTGTGCCAAGGGCAGTGAGAATAATTCCAGGCCCCACTGGTTGGTGAGTTTGAGGCTGTTGATATGATATATAATGTGGAGCTGTGTGTGGCTTTGCATATAGGTAGCAAATCTCAGGAAATATAAGCACTTCTCAGGGAATAATTATAACTGCCCTTTTCAATTTGGACTTGACATGTATATTGAATATACAAGACCATACTTAATGTCTAAATGATTATCATCAAGAAGGAAAAAAAAAAAGGCAATGATCTTTTCAAAGAAGGTCAGATACTTTAAGGTCCTCATTAGTTTTAGACTATAACCATGACTTTAAAAGAAAATCTTTACCTTCTGCCCAGAGTCCACTCAATTGTGTCTGATTAAAGTGTTTAGTGTAGAGAAAGTTGACCCTGTAGTGACAACTGAGGAAATCATTTAGATGGCCATTTATATTGCATTTCTAACCTAACCATCCTATTGTACTGAGAAGAAGCCCACAACTGCCAGTTTGGGGAAGACTATTGACCACATCACTAGAATGTTGCCTTGTGGATCAACAGACTCAGAACATCATTCAAATTTTGTATCTTAAGTGTTTTTTTTTTTTTCCTGTTTACATATCCAAAAATGTATACATACTTTTAATGCACATAGTGATCATGTATTGAGTAGGTCACAGTAAAAACAGCAGAATCTTTGGGGTCAGACACACCTAGGTTGGATTCCAGCATCAACACATATTTACAGGGAAATACTGGGCAAGTTCCATAACTTCTCTGAACCTCAGTTTCCTTATCTATAAAATGGCAATAATTAAAAGATACTTGTCCCCTGGAAGAAAAGCTATGACAATCCAAGACAGCATATTAAAAAGCAGAGACATCACTTTGCCAACAAAGGTCCGTATAGTCAAAGCTATGGTTTTTTTTCCAATAGTCACATGAGGATGTGAGAGTTGGACCTTAAAGAAGACTGAGAATTGAAGAATTGATGCTTTCAAATTGTGGTGTTGGAGAAGACTCTTGAGACTCCCTTGTACAGCAAGGAGATCAAATAAGTCAATCCTTAAGGAAATGAGTCCTGAATATTCACTGGAAGGACTGATGCTGAAGCTGAAGCTCCAATACTCTGGTCACCTAATGCAAAGGGCTGACTCATTGGAAAAGACCCTGATGCTGGGCAAGATTGAAGGCAGGAGGAGAAGGGGACAATAGAGGATGATATGGTTGGATGGCATCATCGACTCAATGCACATGAGTTTGAGCAAACTCTGGGAGATGGTGAAAGACAAGGAAGCCTGGTGTGCTGAAGTCCATGGGGTCACCAAGAGTCGGAGAGGACTGAGTGATTTACCTACCTCAAGATTTGTTTTGAGAAATAGTGAGATGCTATACAGATAGTGGGCTTCCCTGGTGGCTCAATCGGTAAAGAATCCACCTGCAGTACAAGAGACCTCGATTTGATCCCTGGGTTGGGACGATCCCCTGGAGAAGAGGATGGCAACTCACTCCAGTATTCTTGCCTGGAGAAGCCTCTAGGACAGAGGAGCCTGGTGGGCTGCAGTTCATGGGGTAGCAAGAGCTGGACACGACTGAGACACTAAGCAGAGCACACTGATAGTGCCCAGCATTTATTAGACATAAAGTAAGTATTAGCTCCTTTTCTTCTTTGATAATATTACTGAAGTATTAAACTATCAGTTGATTGTATTTATCATCTGTGTCATTCAAAATATAAAAATATTATTAGAATATCTCAAATGTCTAGAGTCCAGATATTCTCACATGAAATGATTCACATGCAAAGATTCACATGAAAAACTCTTTATATGTCTCTGTAAAACAATCACATCAATAAATTATATATTAAATGAGTTTAGCCAACTACCTAGAACACACAGCAGACCATTAATAGGTGTTCATTTATATTAAGGACACAAATAATATCCATAGAGAGAGTTAGTTGAAAGCCAAGTAAACACATTTAATATGTCCTTTGCTGTACATCAGCAGTATTCAGAGCAAAGCCCGAATCTCACAGGGCTCATTCATGTGCGATCTCTGGCTCCTCAATGGCTGGAAACCTCATATAGGAATATTACAATTAAGTTCTGCAAGCCACGTGCACATTTCAATGGAAAGCACTAAAGCAGTGGCTAATAACACTCGCTCTGCTTTGAGACAGCCTCCTCATGCTCGTCAACTTACTGTGTGATCTTTGACAAATTATTTAATTCCTATGCTTGTGTTCTTGATCTGTAAAATGGGAGTGGTAATAAAAGAGCATATATCTCACTGGACTCCAGTAAGGATTAAATGATGAACAGCAATTAATGTGTTTGATACTTTGGAATCACCAAATAAATACTATCATAGTTTCTTTCATACTTTTTTTTTTCCCAAACAAGGTTTGTGGAGATTTATATTATACATAACAATTAGAAGAAAGACAAAAAAAAAAAAAAAAGGGAATCCTGTGGTAAAAGGTCATAGGTGTAGAGGCAGGGTTTTCTACCCTTCCTCAAGCCCAATTTAGAACCATTCCTGGTTAAAAATCTTAATTTGCACCTGCCTGGTGGCTTAGATGGTAGAGAATCTGCCTGCAGTGCGGGAGACTAAGGTTCAGACTCTGGGATGGGAAGATCCCCTGGAGGAGGAAATGGCTACCAACTCCAGTATTCTTGCCTAGAGAATTCCATGGACAGAGGAGCCTGGCGGGATGCAGTCCATGGGGTCGCAAAGAGTCAGACATGACTGAGCGACTAAGACTGTCGCACACACACGTGCCCTGTAAGATGAAGACTTACATGAAGACACTTAAGTGTGCGCTTCAGGCCGTTGGTGGGCTGGCCTCTGTCCATCTTACAGGAAGTACTCAGCCTTTAAGCTGAAGTACTATAGGCCTTCAGGCTTTTCTGTGCATAAGAGCAGAGATTTCTAGGCTTCATCTTATCTTTCTGTATAGCCCCTTTTCTACCTGGAATGCTTTTTCTTCCCTTCCTTAATCTCCCAAAAATGACCGTAGAGTATGGGAAAGGCTTATTAGGAAAGGAAGTATGTGGACTTCTTGGAAGAAGGTTTTCAGAAAAGGACAACATATTCAAAACAGTGGAAACTGGTGGGAACAAGCAACTCCTACAGCTCAATTCCAGAAAAATAAACGACCCAATCAAAAAATGGGCCAAAGAACTAAATAGACATTTCTCCAAAGAAGACATACAGATGGCTAACAAACACATGAAAAGATGCTCAACATCACTCATTATTAGAGAAATGCAAATCAAAACCACTGCTGCTGCTGCTAAGTCACTTCAGTCGTGTCTGACTTTGTGTGACCCCATAGACGGCAGCCCACCAGGCTCCCCCGTCCCTGGGATTCTCCAGGCAAGAACACTGGAGTGGGTTGCCATTTCCTTCTCCAATGCATGAAAGTGAAAAGTCAAAGTGAAATCGCTTAGTTGTGTCTAACCCTTTGCGACCCCATGGACTGCAGCCCACCAGGCTCCTCCATCCATGGGATTTTCCAGGCAAGAGTACTGGAGTGGGGTGCCATTGCCTTCTCCGTCAAAACCACTATGAGGTACCATTTCATGCCAGTCAGAATGGCTGCAATCCAAAAGTCTACAAGCAATAAATGCTGGAGAGGGTGTGGAGAAAAGGAAACCCTCTTACACTGTTGGTGGGAATGCAAACTAGTACAACCACTATGGAGAACAGTGTGGAGATTCCTTAAAAAACTGGAAATAGAACTGCCTTATGACCCATGAATCCCACTGCTGGGCATGCACACTGAGGAAACCAGAATTGAAAGAGACACGCGTACCCCAATGTTCATTGCAGCACTGTTTATAATAGCCAGGACATGGAAACAACCTAGATGTCCATCAGCAGATGAATGGATAAGAAAGCTGTGGTACATATACACAATATTACTCAGCCACTAAAAAGAATACATTTGAATCAGTTCTAATGAGGTGGATGAAACTGGAGCCTATTATACATAGTGAAGTAAGCCAGAAGAAAAAACACCAATACAGTATACTAATGCATATATATGGAATTTAGAAAGATGGTAACAATAACCCTGTATATGAGACAGCAAAAGAGACACTGATGTATAGAACAGTCTTTTGGACTCTGTGGGAGAGGGAGAGGGTGGGATGATTTGGGGGAATGGCACTGAAATATATATAATATCATATATAAAACGAGTCGCCATTCCAGGTTCAATGCACGATACTGGATGCTTGGGGCTGAAGCACTGGGACGACCCAGAGGGTTGGTATGCGGAGGGAGGAGGGAGGAGGGTTCAGGATGGGGAAACACATGTATACCTGTGGCAGATTCATTTTGATATATGGCAAAACCAATACAATATTGTAAAGTTAAATAAAATGTAAAAATAAATAAATAAAAATAAAAGGAAAAAAAAAAGAAACTGGTGGGAAGGCTTGTGACTTCCAGACAGTGGGAAGACAAGCTCCTCACTTGGAAGGAGGTGGTCCCTACTGAGAATCTCTCAGTGAGTGAAGCCATTAACATAGACAGGAATTTGGAATTGAGGGAATAAAAGGGGGTTGTCAGCTCCAAGCCCCAGCCATTAAATTAATGTTGAATCTTGATTTATGCTAATGACACTTAGCAATGTAATTCTCTGTAAGAGCATCTGTACAATAGCTCAGATATTCCCAGAGGTTTTTAGAGAGAGGGAGTAAGTCAACCAGATAATATTGTGTGAAATTAATTAAACAGGGACTTTAATATAAGGATGCTCTGAATTGGAAAATACATCTGGTTTGTATAAACATTTTCTTTCACCTCACCTGCAGTATTTAGGTTTACCTATAATTCTCATGGGAGAAGAATTTGGGGTAGAAAATTCTATGATCTTATGCTAACGCAGAAAATTACTGCATCTATTAAATCCTTCTCATATATTTCATATTCACTAAAACATTATACAATATGACATGTGGAAATTTACAAATATTAAATTAGTAGTAATGGACATGAGTTTGAGTATGCTCTGGGAGTTGGTGACGGACAGGAAGGCCTGGGGTGCTGAGGTCCATGGGGTCACAAAGAGTCGGACACGACTGAGGGACTGAACTGAACTGAACTGAGAGTACTGAACTACTGATTTCTACTGCAAATGGTAGTTCAGTTCAGTTCAGTTCAGTCGCTCAGTCTTGTCTGACTCTTTGGGACCCCATGAATCGCATCATGCCAGGCCTCCCTGTCCATCACCAACTCCCGGAGTTCACCCAAACTCATGGCCATTGAGTCGGGGATGCCATCCAGCCATCTCGGCCTCTGTCATCCCCTTCTCCTCCTGCCACCAATCCCTCCCAGCATCAGAGTCTTTTCCAGTGAGTCAACTCTTTGCATGAGGTGGCCAAAATACTGGAGTTTCAGCTTTAGCATCATTCCTTCCAAAGAACACCCAGGACTGATCTCCTTTAGGATGGACTGGTTGGATCTCCTTGCAGTCCAAGGGACTCTCAAGAGTCTTCTCCAACACCACAGTTCAAAAGCATCAATTCTTCGGCACTCAGCTTTCTTCACAGTCCAACTCTCACATCCATACATGACCACTGGAAAAACCATAGCTTTGACTAGATGGACCTTTGTTGGCAAAGTAATGTCTCTGCTTTTGAATAGGCTATCTAGGTTGGTCATAACTTTCCTTCCAAGGAGTAAGCGTCTTTTAATTTCATGGCTGCAACCACCATCTGCAGGGATTTTGGAGCCTCCAAAAATAAAGTCTGACACTGTTTCCACTGTTTTCCAATCTATTTCCCATGAAGTGATGGAACTAACAGTAGTTAGATAATTCAAAAGCTATATTTAGGTATTAATAATTAGTCATTTTTAGTAGTAATAAGCAAACATCCTGTCAACATAAAAACTAGAAAATTGACAGTATGCTCTTCCTAAACCCCAAACATATGAACCCATCCCTTCAGGCAATCAGCATTTTGAAGTTCACATTTATTATTATCTTTCTTTCCTATTTTACAGTTTGACTGCATCTATAATTATTTATTTAAAAAGGTGTTTATATATGTGTATGTTTATGATGTTTTTAACTTAAAACATGTTGTATCTAATTATTTTATCTTGTTTCTTTTTCAGTTAAATTTTTATGATAGTTATTTATATATTTGAACCGGCTGCCACATATCATTTCAACTTGATCTTCTTTCCTATTCTTTAAAAAATAATTATCCTCTCCATTTATTTTTTTTCCCATTATTTTAGAAATAAACACTTCAGTACATATCACATTCACTGACCTCTACTCCCCAAATATGTCTGATATTATCATTCTGGACCCTCATGTAAAGAGTTAACTCATTGGAAAAGACTGATGCTGGGAGGGATTGGGGGCAGGAGGAAAAGGGGACAACAGAGGATGAGATGGCTGGATGGCATCACCGACTTGATGGACGTGAGTCTGAGTGAACTCCGGGAGCTGGTGATGGACAGGGAGGCCTGGCGTGCTGCGATTCATGGGGTCACAAAGAGTAGGACATGACTGAGTGACTGAACTGATGGTATTTTCATAACCAGAATTTTAATTTTGTATCAGCTTACATATGTTTATTCTTGTTCTTTTCTCTTGGCAAGTTTTAAAACTATAATTTTTAACAAAGAATAAAAACTTTTAAAATACCATATATTTCTTAAAACATCACCTAAGATTTATCTACTTTCTTACTTAAATATTTATGCAAACTGTTCCTGGCATGGGTCTTTAGCAAAGTTTCAGAGGCTTTGTATGTTAGAGAATATCATCCTCTCATTTAAATAACAGCTGGCTATGAAATATTATGTTTTCTGTGCTTTTAATACTTTAAATGCACTCCAGTATTTTCTGGCATTAAATGTTGCATATGAAAAGTCTGAAGTTGGTCTGATTTTTGTTTCTTTTATTCATTCTTTCTTCATTCAGTTAATATTTACTAAGTAGTTACTATGTGATACAGTAAGTTAGGCACCAGGGTCCAAGAGTATACAGAGAGGCCCATCTACATAATTCTGGGTGGCTGTCCTCTATTGAAACACAAGAAAAAAAAAAAAATATATATATATATATTTTTTTTACTTTTTAAAAACTTTATTTTTAATTGAAGCATAATTGCTTTACACTATTGTGTTGATTTCTGCCAAACAATAAACATAAAAGTTGTCTACATTCCAGCAGTCATTTTATATTCGATATTCTTTGCCATTTAAAAAGAGCCATTAAGTGTTTGTTTGGGACGCATCTGGGTTTTACTTTTCCCTGGTCACCTAATTCTTACCCTGAATCTACTTACTACTATTTTATAGTCAATTTTAATAAGTAAAGCTGATTTCTCATCTCACAAAATGGATGCTTTGGAAAATCACAAGTGAGTGGAGGACTCCTACAGACCAGCCAGTGAAACGGGGTAGTGGGAACAGTCAATAAACCAATGGCGATGGAGAAAATTGAACAAAGGGAGGCCACAGCAAGCAGAGAAACTAAACACTCAAAACACCGATACCCAAGGCCACTGAGTAAAGGAAGAGAGAGTCATAAACATTTTGACAGCTCCTGTGGGCATCACTGACTCACAAGACAGCATAGTGACAGACACAAAATCTTAGCATTGACTTTATTGTCATCTACCATTTATCGTAACTTGACAAACAGGAGGTGGCTTAGATCATTTCCACCACATCACAGCTATTATGGAAGTCTGTATAAGACGCTAACATTTCCTCAAATATGTTATTAAAGACATTGGCATTGTAGACCTATAGTATGAGACCTCCTTAACATTTCTTGAATTATGTGATAAAGAAGGAGGAAAATGCTTGGGTACAAAGATAAAAAATAAATAAAGAAAGAAGCATGTGTCTTGGTGTTTAAGCTACTAATACAAAAATACCATAGATGGGATGACTTGAACAACCAGCATTAATATCTCACATTTTAGAAGGCTGGGAAGCCCAAGATTATGTCACTGGGAGCTGCGATGTCTGGTGAGGCCCTCTTCCTGTTTCAAAAATGGTGGTTGTCCCAGTGTGAAGGAACTCTTTGGGGACTCTTTTTCTTTCTTTCTTTTTTTTTTTAAATTTATTTATTTTTAATTGAAGGACGATTACTTTACAATATTGTGTTGGTTTCTGTCAAGCATCACCATGAATCAGCGATAGGTACACATATGTCCCATCCCTCTTGAATTTCCCTCTCACCTCCCTCCCCATCTCACCCCTCTAGATTGTTACAGAGCTCCAGTTTGAGTTCCCTGATCCATACAGCACATCCCCATTGGCTATCTAATTTACATATGGTAATTAAGTTTCCATGCTACTCTCGCCATACATCCCACCCACTCCTTCCTCCCCACCCACCGGGTCCAGAAGTCTGCTCTCTATGTCTGTGTCTCCATTGCTGCCCTGCAAATAATTTCATCAGTACCACCTTTTTAGATTCCATATACATGCATTAGTATATGATATTTGTTTTTCTCTTTCTGACTTACTTCACCCAACTGACAAAGGATTAATTTCCAAGATGTACAAGCAACTCATACAGCCAATACCAGAAAAACAAACAACCCAACCAAAAAGTGGGAAAAAGACCTAAATAGACATTTGTCCAAAGAAGACATTCAGATGGCTAATAAACACATAAAAAGATGCTCAATATCGCTCATTATTAAAGAAATGCAAATCAAAACAGCCATGAGATATCACCCCACACTGATCAGACTGGCCATCGTCAAAAAGTCCACAAACAATAAATGCTGGAGAGGTGTGGAGAAAAGAGAACCTTCTTGCACTGCTGGTGGGAATGCAAATTGATTCAGCCACTATGGAAGATGGTATGGACATTCCTTGAAAAACTAGGAATAAAAACACCATATGACCCAGCAATCCCACTACTAGGCATATACCCTGAGGAAACCAAAACTGGAAAAGACACATGTAATCCAATTTTCATTGAAGCAATCTGGATGTCCATCAATAGATAAATGAACTATAGGTTCTCTACAGAGTTTAAAATTTAAAAAAAAAAAAGTATTAAATATATAGTAACAAATATCATATATAACACAAATATATGGAATCTAGAAAACTGTTCTTGTTTGTAAAACATAAATAGAGACATAGATACAGGGGACAAACGTACAGACAAAAAGGGGGAAAGGAGGAGTGAGTTGAATTGGGAGGTTGGGATTGACATATATACACTGTTGATATGTACAAAGTAGATAACTAATGAGAACCTACCTTATAGCTCAGGGAATCCTACTCAATGATCTATGGTGACCTAAATGGGAAGGAAATTAAAAAAAAGGGGGGGAATCTATCTATCTATAACTGATTCACTTTGCTGTACAGCAGAAACTAATATAACATGGTAAAGAATTATACTCCAATACAATTAATTAAAATCATGTTTATAAACACTGTGTTAGAAATAAAGATTTATGATTTAGTAAGGACTGTGTACCTACCACCCAGTATAAGCAATAGGATAATTAAAATCATGTTTATAAACACTGTGTTAGAAATAAAGATTTATGATTTAGTAAGGACTGTGTACCTACCACCCAGTATAAGCAATAGGACACATCCTTGACCTTGAAGGCTCTCACATGTCCATCACTGACACCAGTGACTGTCCTCCCTGACCCCAAAGGTAACTGCAAACACCAAATTTATGTTTTGCTATTCCCTCACTCTCCTTCACAGTTTACCATACTGGTCAATATCACTAAACATAGTATCCTGGTTTTCACGGCTTTCAAGCTTATGGAACTAGACTTGATTTTTTTTCCCCTCTCAGGATTATGTCCCTAAGATTGATTCATGTTGTGCAGCTTATTTTATTCACTCTTATTGCTGGAGAGTATTATATTATGTGAATATACCACATTTCCCCCTCTGCCCACTGTTGAGGGACATTTGAGATTTCCCCAGCATTTTGCTGTTAAAAACATTGCCACTTTTAATATTCATGCAGGAATATCAGGTTTGGGCATCCTGGGACACATAAAGAAGAGCTTCTCAGAAGGCAATGGCACCCCACTCCAGTACTCTTGCCTGGAAAATCCCATGGACGGAGGAGCCTGGTAGGCTGCAGTCCATGGGGTCGCTAAGTCAGACACAACTGAGCGACTTCACTTTCACTTTTCACTTTCATGCATTGGAGAAGGAAATGGCAACCCACTCCAGTGTTCTTGCCTGGAGAATCCCAGGGACAGGGGAGCCTGGTGGGCTTCCGTCTATGGGGTCACACAGAGTCGGACATGACTGAAGCGACTTAGCAGCAGTAGCAGCAGCAGCAGAGTTGCCAAACAATAGGAATGCCTGTGTTCACATTCACTATGATATGCAAGACTGTTTTCTAAATCTGTTAACTTGAACCATGGACTTTTAAATATTCTGTTCATTCCATGCCTTTTAGTGTTTGCCAATCATGTATCTTACTCTTGATTTTAATGTATATTTTTTGGCTACTAATGAGGTTGATGATACATGACTTCTTATCTATAAATGACTTTTTAGGTATTGTGTGCTTTGTGATTTTTTTTTTAACTCTGATCTCACATTCCTTGAGTAATTCTTTGATGTAGTAATTTATTGATGCCTGAGCCAAATGTGGATTCACCCAAATATAATTTGCATTTCTTTCCTTCCATTCACATAAAAGCTTTATCAAGCTTAGCACCTTGAGGCTAAAGATTAGGTTTGAGGGCTTGTTGGGAACCCCCAAGAAGAATGAATTCACACATGAGGACCTGCTTATGGTTATCAAATTTCTCAGGGATTTTTTTTTTTCCCTACACTGAAAGTCAAGCTTCAAGGATGGCTATTATTCTTGCTACTCTCTAGAGTGTAGATAATCTATTAGTAACTTACATGAAATCAAGGGCACAGCCCTTTAAGTTACCAGATTCCTGGGCATGACAACCATGACACAGAAGCATCATTTTCATTTACTCAGGACTTCCAGACCTCAGCACCCCAAAACTTTTAATCCATCTCCTAGAAAATTTCACAGTCAACTCCACATAATGATGTATCCTCCAACAAGGAGCCTATTCATCTTTCTAGACAAGAATCTCAACTCCAACAAACAAACAAACAACAACCCTGTGATCAATTCATTCAGAACTTTGCCATTAGAAACATCTAGAAACTTTTAAATTCAACAGAAATCTAAGATTTCATTGTGCAGTGGAATAAAAATTTTATTTTGGATTACCTATGGAGGGCACTAGATGTTTCTAGGTTGAGATGAAATAAAGTCTTAATCTATCCCTGGCATCATGTTCCACATTTCATATTCCCCTTTCTCTCTTCCTTTGTCAGGATTTGGAACAGTACTAAAAGACCCTGAGTTAATTTGATCAGTTAATCAAAATATTTTAGGGGTCTGGAAAAATTTGCACCTCTTGTAACCGAGCAATCTATTTTTATTAGAATCAAGCTCAGGTTTTATAGCTTGATAAACCTCTTAACTAATAGTAGCTACCAATTTTTTTGAGTGTCTACTATCTGCCAGACAATATGTTAGTGTCTTACACACATTTTAACCATTATAGCTTTCCATGATGGCCCAAGATCACTTAGGTTAGTAAATGCCTGAGCTGTATTCTTCCACAGTCTCTGCCTTACCCTCTACCACCTGCCACACATCATGAGAAAATAACGCCCTCATTGTTCAAATCCAGCAGGTGACTACAAAATCAAATTATCTTT
This sequence comes from Bos indicus x Bos taurus, assembly GCF_003369695.1. Lineage (NCBI taxonomy): Eukaryota > Metazoa > Chordata > Mammalia > Artiodactyla > Bovidae > Bos > Bos indicus x Bos taurus. Next base: position 15,633,872 of record NC_040083.1, on the reverse strand, counting down.
TTCAGCACAAACAGGTTTCAAGTTGTTTGGCAAATAACAATGGAAGAACCTTTTTACTATGAAATCTTAATTCATATCCATACATAGTAGCTATTTATTCTGAAGCTGTATATTATTAAACAATTATCTAGTTAATTCACTTTATATATTAATCTACCAAGTATGGAGTAAAAAATGGCACAGCAGATTTTTCCAGCTTTGGTGTTCATGAACAGCTTCCATTGGTCTCCTGCTATTAAAAGATTGATATATGCACAGCAGAACAGAAAAAGGTTTCCTTTGAATGCCATATAAATTAAAAAAAAAATTCACAAAGGAGCTTATAATCATAGTCTGGTAGACCTTGATATATACATATATCTGCCATCACCTAAATGTTCCTGTGCCCCAGTTATCTGTAAAAGGGGGATATGCATGTTTGCATTCTCTCGGGTAGAGAGGATTTAATGAAGACACAAATGCAAAGCAATTTAATTCTTCAGAGCTGAGAATTTTATAAACAAAAGGCATTGTCATTGATGCTCTTGCTATTATTCACTCATGGTATAAGAAAACCTACCAAATGTAGCTAAAGTATAAAACTGATCCAACCTAGAACATCAGTGAAAAAGCTTTTCTTCTTTCCTCTTCTATCTTAGCAGCATTAGTTTAAAAGATGCTTGAATTACTTGACAAGTCAGAAAGAACTATTGTTACAGACAGAAAAGTAATCTATATGCAGGTATGGGTCCAACAACATACTACTCTAAGACACGTGAAACCACTAAAACACAGATATGGGTAACTGTCAGAGTAATTTTAATTCATCTTTCATTTGCTTGCTTATTGACCCATTAACTTATATCCAGTTTTATTTTAAAATCAACTTTATATTGGTATAATGTATGTGTAATACAATTCACACAGTTTGACTGTGAAAATTAATGAGCTGTGACAAATTTAGAAATTCAAATAATAACTACCACACTGATCAAGACAAAAGATGTTTCCATCTCCTCAGAAATGTCTCTCATGCTTCTTTGCATAGACCCAGTTTTAAATCATTAGAAATCAGATCTATGCTTAAATAGATGCTATTATCTTGGATTAAAAAAAAAATCCAGATCCTGGATTTCTGCCTGGGGGATGAGGATTAGGGCAGCGGGGGATCATATCTGTTATCCTATTATTTATGAGTTATCATTTCCTCAGAAAGGCCTTCCCTACTCTATCAGCCTTATTTTTCTCTCCTATTGCACCTTGTTTTTTCTTTTATACTTTTTATTACAATTCATAACTCTCTATTTGTGTATGTATGTAAGAGTGTGTGGTGTGTTTATTTAATGTTTCTACCACTCACTGGACTTGAAACCTTCCAATATTAAGAATCATGTTTTTTTCTTTTTCTATTGTTGATATGTTCTTAATGATGCCTGACACTTTCCTGGCAAAAGATAGTGCTCAAAAATGATCTTTGAATGTACTAATAGACAGCTAATTCATTTAAACAACATTTACTAAGTACCTACCATAGACGGGTAGATTGCGTTGTACTGGAGATCTAACTTATGTTGAATCCATAATTATGTGGCTATAAAAAAAAAAAACCCTCAGCTTTTACCATCTTATTCATTACTATCACTAAGTTTCTACTGTATGCATAGTACTAGGTGAGTTACTTGATGCATATTAATTTGAGAATATTTCAAAAGTAGCCACAGATAAGCCTAATCTAATAAATTTTTAATTATTTGAAGCTTTGTTCCAAAAATGTAAATTTAGGAATCAAATACAAAATTCTATAATGAGTTATTTTCTATTAATTCAGAGCAGAATATCCACACAATAGAATGACTGCAACTGTTTTCAATGATAAAATGTGGATCTGACTATTAGAATTTAAATGAGTTGTTTAACAAGTTATGGGGTTTTTTTTTCAGCTCTAGCTGGAGGGTATACTCACCCCAAGGGTGAAATTGTGAATCTTATTGAGGGAGAATCTATCATTAGAGCCAATCTTAATTAAGACAACCTTGTGAGAAAGCTATCTGAGTGGTGAGTTTCAGAAAAAAAAAAAAAGTCTCTTAGATAAAAATTTGCCTGAAATCGAGCAGCCAGCAAATAGATGACTTTACATTTGAATTCAAGACAATCTACTCCAGTGTTTACCTTCTTTAAATGAGTATTTCTAATAGCTGCACTGCACCATCTACTACGTACTTTTCCAGGCACTGGGAACATAGTGAACGAAGCATGAACACTGCCCTCACACACAGCCAAACACAAAGCTCACATCCTAGAACATGCGATAAGAAAACTGATGTTTACCAGCATCTGGTAGAGCACACTTTCTGTTAGCTCATCATGTCCTTACAGTACCCTGGGAGTCCAGCTTGCAAATGACATCATTCTCTTTTCATAGACATGGGAACTGAAGCTGATCAGCTAAGACTGGAGCCTACACCTTCTGACTCAAACCTGATGTTTTGCTGACTGCCAAATCAATGAAACCTTCAAATTTCATCCTTAAGGTAGAAGATGTGGTGATCATACTAACATCAATAGAATGAAATACAAGGCAAGACCATTTATCAGGAAGACAGGAGTGGGTGGTGGTTGGTAACAAAAGACAGATGTTAATAAATAGCTATAGAGTGAAATGCAAAGCAAGATCGACTGTCAGATGCTAACATAGAGCCTTACCATGTAGAACACAATAGCGTGACTTCCATCTTCTAGCAGCTTCCATCCCTCAATGGCTTTATATAGAGATTGCAGGGCCCCAGGGTAGCAGGAAGGCCAGAGATACCAGAGAATTCACACTAAAATCCTTTCAAGCAACCATAGGATAATGACTAACAGGAGTTGGTAAATGTATATTCTTTGCTCCTTAGGTGTAAACTCTGAGAAAAAAAATCTTCCTATGCTGGCTGCCAGAGTTCAGCTCATCGAATTAGGTTCCAGTTACAGGAGAGCTGGGCTTCCCTGGTGGCTCAGATGGTAAAGAATCTGCCTTTAGATTCTTTACCATCTGAGCCTTCTTTACCAAAGGACGCTCGGGTTCATTCCCTGGGTCTGGAACCCCTGGAGAAGGCAATGGCTACCCACTTCAGTATTCTTGACTGGAAAATCTCATGGACAGAGGAACCTGGTGGGCTGCAGTCCATGGGGTCACAGAGAATCGGACATGACTGAGTGACTAACACTACAGGAGGGCTAAGTTGATTGAGGTCACATCCTTTACTGGCTCCTTTTTACTCCTTGTCTCACTCCCCACCAACGATTCTTAGGATTAACTCCTGAATACATTCCCTTTGTACTGGACGCTCTGCTTGGGGGGACCGAGGCAAGTCTATCAATTGATTCACAAAAGTGAGGGCACCCAGCCAGTAGCCCTAGAATTAATGGATGAGTATCAAAGCCATCCTGATAAATCCAAAAATCTCCTGGAGTGTTTCATTCTGCACAGAATCGATGAAATTTCCCTTTGAGGAATTCACTGCAATATTCTCTAATTCTGAATGCTGTCAGGATATGAAATGTGGTTTTGCTTACAAATCAAATAGCAATTGATTCCTCCACCACCAAAACAGAATCATATCACAGTGAAGAATGCCCACCCTCCCCTTTTTCCCCCACTGCCCCCCACCAATGTTTTCCTCTCTCTTCTCCACCTCTTTCTGCCTCCTTCCATCACTTCCTCCCTAATTTTACTATTTCCTTCCTTTCTTCCTACAGAATATATAATCTTACCTAAATCATAGCTTTTTTGAAAAGAGACGTTTCTTTAGTTAAGAAAGTAGGGAGATACAAAGTAACTGTTATTATCTTTTCTCCCTTGATATCTTTTGTTTTCTAAAACTCTCTGAAGATTTATGGAGGTAGGTAGAGGTACTAAGTAAGAAAAAAAATATTATTAGTCTTGAGCTGTACCTGGAGCTCTTTTTTATTATCCAATACAATACACATAGATTCTTATTAAGAAAGAAAATCCTCTGTGAAGGAAATAATCCATTTCATTTTCCAAATGAGCACAGCACAGCTAAGAGAAAGAACAGAATTAACAATAGAATTCTCAGCCTAAACCCCTTGTCATTGCCTTTAGTAAAATGAACACAGGTAGAGAATGTATTAATTTCATTATAAGATAGAAGAACTAAATTCACCTTATCTTTTTGTATCTAACTCCTGTTTGGCATGAGGCTATTGCTATCTCATTTATTAAATTCTCAGAGCTCAAACAACTACCTATCTTGGCACTTGGGAAGAGAAAGACTTCCTTATTTTATTAAAACACATAGAATCATTGACACAGGAAACAATATTAACCTGTCCTTCATAAAGGTCCTGCTCGTAAGTCAGTCCCATGTCATCATCACAACTGGTAACTGTCCACACTTGAAACCAACAGATGAAAGCCCTTCATTCTACTCCCTAAAGTAAGCGTGATAATCACTAATTAACCTTGGTCAGTTATGTGCTTACAAGAAGTACAGGTGATACAAGAAAACTATGTAAATAATTTATCAATAACCAACTTCATTCAAGAAATTCAAGGTGAGGTATGTTGGAAAATATCACTTTCTTAATTGTGATATTACTTCAAATTGGCATTCTCTTTTTCAATGCCAACATATTAGATGTTTACAAGAAAGAACAGGTGTTCATTGCCAAGAATGTGGATATTGTATAAAGTATATTTCAAAGGCATTTCAACTGTGATATTGAAGTAAAAGCCAAACACACAGAAGTAAAGCCACTTCTACAATAACAGAAGTGAAACGATATTTAGGTTCATACTGCTCAGAGTGGGAAGCCTGGCCCGCTTTGTGTACATCAGTATGGCAGGATTCATACCAAGCCAATGGACAAAAATGGTACATGGCTCCAGTTCAGGGGTAGGTAAATCAAAGTATTATTTATATAAAAAAATAAATTGACACATATTATGGCACACTCTACTTCTGATACAAATTTATTGTTATGGTAAACCAGGCTGCAGAAAAAAAAAAAAAATAGCTGTTATAATGAACTCAATTCAATTAAATTTTTCCATGCAAAAAAAATCATATAGATACAAGGTAAGGTTGAATGCAAAAAGCTGACTGTATAACTTCTTGAGATAAAATATTAGCATTCAGTTAAGTCTTTTGATTGCAGATGATCCATTTAGTTTGTTGCCCAAACCTCTGTTGGCCAAGTTCATGGCTCTGGCATTGAGGATATTTTTATGGAAAATTCTGAAAAGCACTTATTAAGTTTGGTTAGTAGTGGTTGTAGGAATTCCAGCAAACATTCCCTCTTGGCACATAAAAAATTAATATTAGATCTTAAATTTGGCTCTTTGGTCTTTGATATTTAGATTCATTTGGTAAAGCTGGAAATGTGCCCTATATCACATTCCTATCAGTTTGTCTCAGTTAAAAAACATACTAAAAACTTAAAATGTTCATTGGGCAACAGGAGACAGGAAAGGGTCAGTTCACAACCACCATTCACACTGAGCCCTTGATAATATAACAGAAAACTGAGGATCCCTTCCAACTAGGTATACGGCACTTCACTTTTGACTCTCCATTTCCTCTCTGCAAAATGTGGTAGATTATTTATTCAAAAGACACATAGAAATTACTGCAGGCCAAGTGCCACTCTAAGCAGTTTGCACGAATTGACTCATTTAATCTTATGGCAAATGTCTGAGTTATAAGTGCCACGAATAATGTGCAAAGTAAATCCAAGGAAGGAAAGAGAGAGAGGAGTAAACTATTCTAGAGAGTCTGGTCAGGATATGTTATTCTCTTACTTAATATTTTATATGATACATTTGGAGTTGACTACATTAAAAAGTGACATTTGAATAGTCCTGACTAAATTAAAGGGCCATCCATGTAACTTTATGGGAGAACAATGCTTCAAGCAGACAGATCAGCAAGTGCAGAGGCTCTGAGATGAAAAATATGCTAGAGCGGTAGAGAACTAGTAAGCTGGCCAGCTTTCCAGAGAGAAGTTGGTGAAGAGATCAGCAAGCAGAGACTACAGGAGTAGGAGATGACATCAGAGAGGAAAACAGTTTGGGTTTACTTCATAGTTGGTGGAAACAGAATGATTTACCATCCTTCCAAACTGATTTTGCAAGTATTCTTCCAGTCTAGCCTGCTCCTGGATGTGTGTGTGTGTGTGTGTATACATATACACACATATATTTGAAATAATGTACAGACAGCCACTCCTCAACTGGGAAAAATAAATCATGATGGAGTAGTGGGAAACGTAGTAGTAGGGGAAAAGGAGGAGGAAGACAGGAAAGAGTAGCGCTCGGATTATTTTACTACCTTACTTAAAATTCTTTCAACAGCTCTGTGGTCTATAAAGTGCTGAGTGACAGTCGGGTAAGACCAGCGGAGGTCAGACTACTGAATCTATAGCATATTAGGGACAGGTGATAATTCCAGGGACTGAGTTATCTAGCTCACTAGTACTTGGATTTAGAAGGTGTTTAATAAAAGGGTTGATTTTATCAGTTGTCAAGTGCTAATGGCACTTTAATATCCAAATCCATTCATTTTACTTTCTAGTACAAGTTTAAGAAATCCTTTTCTTAATTTCATTATGAATAAATCTGTAGTCATTTCCTTGCTTTGGTTCTTTTTTCTAGAAATTGGCTTAGATAATTGGGAGTAAGAACTGACTCAGGTATAGTTTGGCTAAAAGGAAAAGTAAGGTAATTTGCTAATAGGGATTAAAATCTATTCAGAAAAGAGCTAAGCTATAAAGGTAGAAAGAAAGTGAAGTGTTTTCAATATGCAAATAGAGCCAATAGACTATTATAAAACCACAGAGCAAGCTGAGCAGCAGAAATCTACACTGTCAGTTTATTAGAACAGGTAAGAAGGTGAGTGAGGACCAGACATAGAGAGAAGGCCTAAGGAGAGGCTATGTACCTTGCATAATCCTCTGCTTCTATAACCTGGGTTTTCTTTATATTTTTATTCATTTAGGAAATTTCTTTCTTGAAGAAGGCATGCAAATGGTATTTAGGAGATTGATTAAGTTAAATATCTCAAGAACTGTCACTTCCAATGTTCTGATGATCAGATCATGGTGCTATTACTTGTAAAACTCCTATCTCACATTCAATTTCCCTAAAACACAAAATTCAAAATTCTAATTTCATCTCGGCTCTTTCAGTCATGGTCCAGCATTCAAAGCAGCAATCATAGAGATATTTCTATTCTTGGACAGGAAATGGGATTTATTGTTCAAAGGCATTTGCCTGAACTCTGGAGAGTTTGGTAGCATCTTTTCTCACCTCCTTCATTGTCAACAGGATTAGGTCATTTAGATATGCTCCCCAAGAAGAATCTCTGTCAAAGTGAAGTTCTGCAAGACTGGACCCAAAACAGTGACTACATATATATTCTTCTTCAAAGATGAGGAGCCCAAGAAAGTGGACACATAAGTTGGAAACTTGTGCAATATAAAGCAACAGCCTTAGATGTTTATACAACATTTGACCCAAGTAAAATTCTAGGAATTTATCCTGGAGAAATAATAAAATAAATGTGCACATTTTTTATCACAGCATTAACTGTGAAAGTGAAAAACTGGAAAGAATATAAATATTGACAGTTGTAAACTGGTTAAATAAGTTATGGCTGACTTACAGACTTTCATTATGAAACGTGTGTGTGTGTGTGTTAGTCGCTCAGTCGTGTCTGACTCTTTGTGACCCCATGGACTATAGCCCGCTAGGCTCCTCTGTCTATGGAATTTTCCAGCCAAGAATACTGGGGTGGGTTGCCCTTTCCTTCTCCAGGGGAAATGAAATATAATGCAATCAATAAAAGAAAAATTCCCATAACTGCTGAGAACAATTACAAATAGAAATATGGGGTAAAATATAATTTGAAAACCTTATTAAAGAAGAAAGATACCAATGACCAGAAAATAACATGTCTGAAATGTACATTTAAACCAAAAGTGATATCATTTCCATCCCGATATAGACTATATGATACCAAAGGTTTAGTGTTTCCTGTGACGGGCAGGAAAGCTTTGTGATTAGAACTGACCTGGAACATTAGAAGAATTTCCAGTGAGGCAGAGTAGGGAATTATGCTAATTAGTACATTGAATTATGGAATTTGACCTAAAGGCACTTAAGATTCACTCTGTTTCCAGAATGCTAAAAGACTTCTTTAGATATATTTGCTGTGGGAATGTTTAAAAATACTATCTAATGAACATATTAATAGTATTTATTGAAGAGTCATTATTATAGGTAATGATTAGCCAATACCATTCCTGGACTAGAATTTAGTTTATAAAATGGAAAGAAATGGTCTATGGCTCAACAAAAAGCTGTTTGTTTAATTACGCAGCCTTATTCTGTTGGAAGTGAGTAGCGGTGGCAGGTCCATCCACGTGGACACAACAGCTAGACTTCAGAATGCCATGGAGGAAGCTAAAACAGACTGGCTTTATTTTAACCCTCTGGCAGCAGAAAGACCAACCTAAGATACAATCATATCTTTGCATGGCACTCTATTTTGAGGAAGAGAATTTATCTGGAGTCAGAAGACGTGGATCCAAAGGTCAGATCTGCCATTTATCATCTGTGAAGGTGAAGGTGAAGTCGCTCAGTCATGTCCGACTCTTTGTGACCCCATGGACTGTAGCCTACCAGGTTTCTCCGTCCATGGGATTCTCCAGACAAGAATACTGGAGTGGTTCACCATTTCCTTCTGCAGGGGATCTTCCCAATCTAGGGATTGAACCCGGGTCTCCCACATTGGAGGCAGACACTTTAACCTCTGAGCCATCATCTGTGAGAGCTTATAAAACTCATGAATTTTCCTGAATTTCAGTGCCGGTGGTGTGCAGAATCTGACTCATACAGGCTTGTGGAGCCAATCATGAATACCTCCTCCCAGGTCAGTGTTCAGTGATGCTACATTAGAAGTCTGAAATTAAGCATGATGGGTGTGCTTGTATCATGGAACGAGCAAAAATCATAAACCAGGGCTCCTCCCACCCAAACGAGTTGGTTGTAAGACATTGCCAGTACATCGCTGGTTTAAACAATGGGTTTTTGAATAATTATGAATGGCCACTCTGGTCTTTGTATTTACATGCTTGTTTAGTTTGTCCATTTATTTTGTTTATTCATTTTTTTTATATTCCACACATAAATGAAATCATATGTGACTTTCTCAGCCTCACTTAGTATCATATCCTCAAGGCTTATTGTCACAAATGACCAGAGCAGTGGTTACCAGAGAGAAGAGGGGTGGGGGAGAGCAAAATGAGTAAAGAGGCCAATTACATGGTGACTGATGGAAACAAACTTTTTGATGGTGAGTATAGTGCAGTGAATACAGATGTAGAAATATAATATTATACACTTAAAACCAATATAATACTATACACCAATGTTACCTCAATAAAAGGTATTTAAAGATAATGTGACTAAGGGATTTAAAAGCACCTTGTAAAACAGCATGCATTGGGAGCTTTTGTTAATAGTATTCCTCTATGCATCGTGCTTTGATAGCTTAAATCCAGAACAAAGAGTTAACAACAACATCCTTTACTTCTATTGGGAAAAAAAGAAATAATTGAGAGAAGAAGGTAACTAATGACACTGAAATAGGCTTTCTAGAACTTAAAACTTTGTGGGGGTGCAGGAAAACATGAACAGAAGATGAAAGGTAAAAGAACAATCTGAATTCTGAATTAGATAAAGGGAACATTCTGAAAAAGAAATCAGGCCAAACTATGATAGTAATTAAATTTTAGGCAGAACTGCAAACAATATAAAAGATATATTATTTAATGTTCTAGAAAGGTCAGATGAGATCTCCTGAAATAATTTTTTCCTTTCTATTTCTTTCACTGATATTGAATCAATGTGACTGCTCTTACCAATAAAATAAATACACAGAAATATGTTTATGAACAAAAATGTACACATTGTTTAGACATGAAAAGATAAAATATTCTATTGGGCTATTGTGTTAATAATTCTGCATGTAAAGGGAATGTAGTGACAAATGTAAGACTGTAAAGTGTTCTTTGAACTAAGAAAAAATATAGTGAGGTTTGAAGGGGAAGACAAGTTTTTGTGCAATTAAGGTATCAAAGGCCTCACTAGAGCATAGTCGGTTAGTAGCTCAGTCATGTCCAACTCTTTGTAACCCTATGAACTGTAACCTGTCAGGCTCTTCTGTCCATGGGATTCCCCGGGCAAGAATACTGGAATAGGTAGCCATTTCTTTCTCCAGGGGATCTTCTGGACCCAAGGATTGAACCTGGGTCTCCTGCATTGCAGGCAGATTCTTTACCATCAGAGCTACCAGGCATAAGTAATTCTAAAATCCCACCTACATGGATGGAGTCAGTGTCACGCCACCTTGTCTATTTTCTCATTTTACGAGCACCTTCCAGAAAAACATCTATTTCTGCTTCATTGAATGTGCTAAAGCCTTTGACTGCGTGGATCACAACAAACTGGAAAATACTGAAAGAGATGGGAATACCAGACCACCTGACCTGCCTCTTGAGAAATCTGTATGCAGGTCAGGAAACAACAGTTAGAACTGGAAATGGTTCCGAACAGAAAAAGGAGGACATCAGGGCTGTATATTGTCACCCTGTTTATTTAACTTATATGCAGAGTACATCATGAGAAACGCTGGACTGGATGAAGCACAAGCTGGAATCAAGATTGCCAGCAGAAATATCAATAACCTCGGGTATGTAGATAACACAACCCTTATGGCAGAAAGTGAAGAAGAACTAAAGAGCCTCTTGATGAAGGTGAAAAAGGAGAGTCAAAATGTTGGCTTAAAACTCAACATTCAGAAAACAGATCATGGCATGTGGTCTCATTGCTTCATGGCAAATAGATGGGGAAACAGTAGAAACAGTGGCAGACTTTATCTTTTTCGGCTCCAAAATCACTGCAGATGGTGACTGTAGCCATGAAATTAAAAGATGCTTACTCCTTGGAAGGAAATTTATGACCAACCTAGACTGCATATTAAAAAGCAGAGACATTACTTTGCCAACAAAGGTCTGTCTAAAGGCTATGGTTTTTCCTGTGGTCATGTATGGATGTGAGAGTTGGACTATAAAGAAAGCTGAGCGCCAAAGAATTGATGCTTTTGAACTGTGGTGTTGGAGAAGACTCTGGAGAGTCCCTTGGACTGCAAGGAGGTCCAACCAGTCCATCCTAAAGGAGATCAGTCCTGGGTGTTCACTGGAAGGACTGATGTTGAAGTTGAAACTCCAAAACTTTGGCCAACTGATGTGAAGAGCTGACTCATTTGAAAAAGCCCTGATGCTGGGAAAGATTGAGGGCAGGAGAAGGGGACAACAGAGGATGAGATGGTTGGACGGCATCACTGACTCAATGGACATGAGTTTGGGTAAACTGCAGGAGTTGGTGAAGGACAGGGAGGCCCAGCGTGCTGCAGCTCATGGGGTCACAAGGAGTTGGACGTGACTGAGCAACTGAACTGAACTGATTACCATACAACCAAAGAAAAATAAAAACTGACAGCAGCATTATAAAACCATGACAAAATTCTATTATTTTTAATTCTTTCTCCCCCTACTGTTTATTGAAAAAAAAAAGTTATAAAATATGTGAAAAGAGGGATAGTACCTCTTGTCCTACCAGGATTCTGACTGATACAGTAATAATGATGGTCTTGGTTTGGCTTAAAATGTTGTTGTGGTTTAGTCACTCAGTCATGTCAGACTCTTGCAACCCCATGGACTATAGCCTGCCAGGCTCCTCTGTCCATAGAATTCTCCAGGCAAGAATACTGGAGTGGGTTGCCATTTCCTTTTCCAGGGCGTCTTCCTAACCCATGAACCAAACCCGTGTCTCCTGCATTGCAGGTAGATTCTTTACTACTGAGCTATGTGGGAAGCCTAAAACGCCATTATTTAAACTCTTCAAAACAAACTGAAGCCCTACTTTATCTTTAAACAAAAATGATATGGCAAAAATTTTGAGAAATTATTCCAAAACCGCCACTGCTTTATAAAGAGAAAAAAGAGTGACCTTAGAATTCTCCTGAAATCCCAAAGCAATATGCTTGTATTTTAATCTATTTTGGCAAGTAGCAGAGTTTGCATAATAGTGATGAGATTCCTGCCTATAAAACTGTGAGCCTGTTGGAGATGAGGGACTGGGCATTACTCAATTTTACACCCTCTAAGCACTTGGCACAGTGATTTACACACAGAGTGTGAAGGTAAGACTTTATAAATTAAATTGAATATTTTTCTGGGCATGAGCTCTTTTCTCCCCCTAGCTTTGTATGCAGAGATTAATTTACACTTCCTGCTTTCTCCATTTATCTGATAATTCTTTTACCTAGATTTGGATGGATAGATAGATATAGATACAGATGGATAAAGGAGAGTGCAGAAGCTGATCCAATGGGCCAGCATTTTTCCCCGTTAAAGAAAAAGTGAATATGGGCAATACTCATGAAGGAATATTTTTTTCTTTCTAGTTAACGGTCATAATTATGCCCACTACATTTCTTAAAAAAGTGCTCATACTACTCTTTATATTACTCAGTATAGATTCTTGCATCATTTTTTCTTTTTTCGTTCAGACCACAATAATAACTGAACTTTCTTTCATTGCTTGAATGTTCGTTTTAATTTTTTATATTAAGCAAATAATACATTGCTCTTTTGTATCACAAAGGAATACATGTATTCTCCAAACGATTTGTGATAGGAATTTAAAGGACAAATCAGCTCACTTACTAACAAATTTTTTATTTTTTAAAAATATATTAAGCCTAATATGTACTCTATTTCAAATATTTTGAAACTAAGAATATCATAGGGGATTCCCCAGAGGCTCAGGGGTAAAGAATCTGCCTGCTAATACAGAAGATGCAGGTTTGATCTCTGGGTTGGAAGGATCCCCTGGAGTTGGAAACGGCAACCCACTCCAGTATTTATGTCTTGAAAACTCCCATGGACAGAGGAGCCTGGCTGGCTACAGTCCAAAAGGGTCACAGAGAGTTGGACATGACTGAGCATGCAGGAATATTGCAGATTTTATTGATATTTCCTCTAAATTGTGTTACTGAAAAGACTATTCAAAGTGTTAAGAACAAATTCCTACAAAATATTATTTTACAGTTGTCAGTCACAATGAAATGAATGAAACTACATTTAAAGGAAAAAATAAAAGATATTAAGTATAAGAACAAATGATACTACCATGTTGAGTTATTTCAAACTTGGCTTGAGAAGCTAAATGTTGCCATCTTGGGATGCATAATTAGAAAGGACCTAATTCTTTTGAAATAATCCAGGGGATTTTGTTTCATTTGAGTGCCTGCATTCAGGCTAAACTTTGACAATCAGCTGTTTATCATCATCTCACTTTGTGTATTGACATTTTGCCACTGTAAATATGACAAGGCTGAATCATTTCATCCACAGTGACTTTCAGTGACCTCTGGAGGAGGAAGTTATAGCTGTTGAAAGGTATGCAGGAGCATATCTGTTAATACAAGAAATGGAGCTGCCCTAGTTTTCACTGCAAAATTCCAGGAGGCCCACACCTTTCAATTCGGCATAGCAACCCTTGAACTGAGGAATTTCATATGGAGCAGGTCAGAGGAGATTGAATTTTCAATTAGATTAAGAGATTAACTCAACCAGGAGGAATGTGCCTTTCTCTTCAGGAGGCATAAAAAGGTTCTTCGAAACAAATCCCTGCCTAGGAAACTTGGTTAAGAATAAGAACTTAGTTAATTAAGAACTTGGTTAATACAGAAGCTCTTGGTTAAGTTTGTTGATACTTTAATATCACACGGGCTTAAACCTTTGTAAGAACATCAATGTATATTAAAGTAACTTGCAATTTAATTTAAACTATTTTATTTTTATTCTCCCTCGGGCTTTTGAAACACTGCATTATTATTCAACATTGCTATATAAGTAGGTGTCTCCTTAATTGAAATACAATCAGATTCTTCAAAAAGAGCTATTCTTTTGAAATACCTATTGTATTTAACTCTAAAGCTGAGTCTCCATTCTTTTTTTTTTTTTTCCCCCTGGGGAATTCAGAGCTATCACCTCCACCTCTGTTTAACTCGGTATTTCTAGTACCATGCTCACCAGCTCCTTCGTTGAACAGATTTTCCTCAATTCTTAATTGAAAATCTATTAATTTTATATCTATCAGAGTCCCTTGGACTGCAAAGAGATCAAAGCAGTCAATAAAGGAAATCAACACTAAATATTCATTGGAAGGACTGATGCTGACGCTGAAGTTCCAGTACTTTGGCACCTGATGCGAAGAGCTGACTCATTGGGAAAAACCCTGATGCTGGGGAAGACTAAAGGGAGAAGAAGGCGACAACCAAGGATGAGATGGTTGGATGGCATCTTCGATTCATGGACAGGAGTTTGAGCAAACTTCAGGAGATGGTGAAGGACAGGGAAGCCTGGTATGCTGCTGTCCATTGGGTTGCAAAGAGTCAGACACAGTTTAGCCACTGAATAACAAACAACAACTATTACAATTAGCTTTACAGCATTGATGACAGTAGAAACACAAACTCTTTCATTCAAGAGGGTAAAATAAAGTACAATTACTGCATCATGGTTCAGTTCGGTTCAGTTCAGTTACTCAGTTGTGTCTGATATTTGCAACCCCATGAATCACAGCACGCCAGGCCTCCCTGTCCATCACCAACTCCCGGAGTTCATTCAGATTCACATCCATCGAGTCAGTGATGCCATCCAGCCATCTCATCCTCTGTCATCCCCTTCTCCTCCTGCCCCCAGTCCCTCCCAGCATCAGAGTCTTTTCCAATGAGTCAGCTCTTCACATGAGGTGGCCAAAGTACTGCAGTTTCAGCTTTAGCATCATTCCTTCCAAAGAAATCCCAGGGCTGATCTCCTTCAGAATGCACTGGTTGGATCTCCTTGCAGGACAAGGGACTCTCAAGAATCTTCTTCAACACCACAGTTCAAAACCATCAATTCTTTGGTGCTCAGCTTTCTTTATAGTCCAACTCTCACATCCATACATGACTACTGGAAAAACCATAGCCTTGACTAGACAGACCTTTGTTGGCAAAGCAATTGTACTTGTTTTAATTATCCATGGAAAACAGCTTTAGAGACAATTTTTTTGGAATACAAGCTATTTCTTTCTATTAAGTTTTCAGCCATTGAATTCTAGGCTATTTCAGACCTCCTTCTCTATCAATATTTAAATCTCCCTCATTTGGTTTCTCCCTCATTTGGTTATATGATCTCTCTTCCTTCCATTTCATTTTTCACCAACAATGTGGAGATTAAAGGCTAGTTCATTCCTTTACTCATTTAACCTAAAAGAATCTATTAAGTGACAGCTATTGGCAAGGCACTGTGGTACTTTAATTTCTAATATGCCAAGAGCTTTCTAATTAATCTCTGTAGCTCTACTTCCTCCTGCAGTAGCAATGCATTAAAATCCTTATCTTTTTTATCTCTTTGTTTCCAAAATTTCAGTGATGTACCATGATTGCCCATCAGTTTTGATTTACATTCAAGATTTCTCATATGTAAATTAGACTTCTACTAGCTACCTGTCCAACTTTGCCTTCCACGATTGCCAACTGTACTTAATCTATGATTATTACTAGCCAGGTATATTAGCTTGCTATTTTCTGCATACATTCTTTATCTTCTTGCCTCTTGAACAATAAAACCATATTTTTCAAATCAATTAAAACTACAGGTGAAAACAACACTCTCTAATCTAACTTCACTCAGATTCTTACTCTCTTTATACTTTAGAAAATTTGCTTTAGGATTTCTCAAAAAACAGGAGGCTATATGCAACATATCCTAAGCAAACTGTTCTTCTTTTAATGTCCTATTTATTCTTTAAGGTCTGAATTAAATAGTCAACCAGTATAAACATGCTTTCACATGAAAAGGAATTGAGAAGGAGCCATTTTAATCCTTTCTTCCCAAGAACATCAATCTTGAGGAAAGATACCAGACTGGTCAGAATAATGAATCTCCAACTGCATTGTCCTATTGAAACTTGTCTTTTAGAGTTCATGATGACTCTATAATCCAAACAATCAGAATCGCCACTAGCAAAAACCTTATCTAATCTCTTCATCTCTGCATTGAGTGCTGCTGCTAAGTCACTTCAGTCATGTCCGATTCTGTGCGACCCCAGTCACGGCAGCCCACCAGGCTCCCCCGTCCCTGGGATTCTCCAGGCAAGAACACTGGAGTGGGTTGCCAGGTTACTCAATTAATCTCTGGTTACAGGGGCTAAGTATTATAAGAGGATATGGTACCTCTTACCTTGTTTTGTTTTGTTTGTTTATTTCTAGGGACGTATATATACACGTGTACATACATACAAACACACACACACACACACACACATGTTCTAAAATGTATTTGTGATGGTTTTGTGGAATGGGATATATCAATAAACAAAGATGTAACAGCCATCAGTGACTTGGGGCCTCAAAATGGGAATGAGGGCCCTCAAAAGGGAAAACAAAGCCTGTGATCCAGCAGATGCCACCCCCACTCCACCCCCAGCAATTGCTGAGGAGCTCTGAGGAAGTTCAGAGAATGTGAAAAATCAAAAACACACAGGATGCTGGCCTTGGATAGCAGAGATGCATATGAAAGGAATGACTTCAATAATCCCAGACTCTTGTATCTTCCCATACATAGAAGAGCACTGAATTCCTTAACTTGAGATGTCTATTTTTCCTTAATTAATGGTAATCTGATGTTCACACTGCTTGCTCCCCTTTGTTACAAACTCCTGTATATCCTGACTCTATCCTCTGCCTCCTCAAAGCAGTTTCTCAGGGCTACCTGAGATGCTGCCTCCTGGGCTTGAAGTCCTAACATTCCCATCAAATAAAACAGCCTCTACTTTCAGGTATTTTTTAGACAACAGTTAGTAATGATTTATAAACTATCAGGATTAGGAAAATAGTAAAGAAAGAAGGAAGAACAGGACAGAAGAGAAGGAAAATGAAAGAAAAAATAAAGAGGAGTGATAAAAGGAATAAAAATTGAGGCAAATATATATAAAAAAAAAAAGAGTAACAGCCAAAGTCAGGTTATAAAACTAATCATTTATGATATAGAAAATCAATTTCCTTGTAACTCAGCAAGTTGTTGCAGAAAGGAGAAGCAACCATGCATAAAGGTGCTATTCAAAAGCTATGATTACTCGTTAACGAATGCCTCTATCTGGGGACAGATGGTTAACAGAATTAAAGAGTAGGACTCAGGTTCTGCAGCTCACCCAGTTCCCTATACTGGGACGGACCATCAGAGAGGAGAGGTTTCTAAGGCCACAAACAACTTGAGAAATGAAATTTGGATTTGGTGCCAATACTTGCAAATTTTCTTAAGGGTTCCTGCTAATTTGCAGCAGATAACAAACAAGTGTGAAAGTGTGAAATGACATATGCTAGAGGGAAGGGTGGAAGCTGGGAGAGAGGAAGTAGAGGAAAAGGAAGCATGCTATTTTAAGAGGATGCTTCATGTCTTTATAATTAACTGTTAGCCTTTTCCCTTACATTATTGTTTACTACTCAGTTCAGTTCAGTTGCTCAGTCATGTCCAACCCTTTGACCCCATGGACTGCAGCACACCAGGCTTCCCTGTCCATCACCAACTTCAGGACTTGCTCAAACTCATGTCCATTGAGCTGGTGATGCCATCCAACCATCTCATCCTCTATCATCCCCTTCTCCTCCTCAATCTTCCCCAGCATCAGGGCCTTTTCAAATAAGTCAGTTCTTCACATCAGGTAGCTAAAGTTTTGGAGTTTCAGCTTCAGCATCAGTCCTCCCAGTGAACACTCAGGACTGATTTCCTTTAGGATGGACTGGCTGGATCTCCTTGCAGTCCAAGGGACTCTCAAGAGTCTTCTCCAACACCACAGTTCAAAAACATCAATTCTTCGGCACTCAGCTTCCTTTATACTCCAACTCTCACATCCATACATGACTACTGGAGAAACCATAGCTTTGACTAGATGGACCTTTGTCAGCAAACTAATGTCTTGCTTTCTAATAAGCTGTCTAGGTTGACCACAGCTTTTCTTCCAAGGAGCAAGTGTCTTTTAATTTCATGGCTGCAGTCACCATCTGCAGTGATTTTGGAGCCCCCCAAAATAACTTTTTAATTCTACTACTTTTTTTATTTTTACTCCTGGGTTGTCCAAAAGGTTTGTTTGGGTTTTTCCATAAACTCTTCTGGAAAAACCAGAGCGAACTTTTTGGTCAATCCAACAAATAAATGTGTGTCTGAGTTTCAGCCATAACCCCCCGCAGAAGCAAGAAGACCACACGATTCACTCTAAAGAAGCCTTCTTCGTTGGCCAAGGCATCCTAACAAAACAACAACTTGGAAATCAATGTGCATTTGATTTAGTGTAGAGGCAGCCAGTCCTCTATATTATAAAAATTTTATTTATAAATAAAATAAATGACATAATTTATTTGGCAAAATAAATCAGGATGGAGTAGTGGGAGACACAAAAGTAGGGCAGAAAGGGGAGAAAGACAGGAAAGAGAAGTAACCTGATTATTTCACTACCGTGCTTACACTTCGTTCAGCAGCTCTGTGGCACGTAAGGGCAGCAGTGCTGAGTGACTTTTGGTAAGGCATTTTTCTTTGGAACTATACGGCCTGCATTCATCAGGTCTGGTTAGTAACTCATGGGGAGACTTTGGATACATCATTTATCCTCCTTAATTTTTAGTTTATTCATGTGTAAAGGAAGGAAATATTATTAATATTTACCTATGGTGAGATCACTTTATCAAGCATTTTGTACACTGTTAGAGTGTGTACTCAGTCGCTCAGTTGTGTCCTACTCTTTGTGACCCCATGGACTATAGCCCGCCAGGCTCCTCTGTCCATGGAATTTTCCAGGCAAGAATGCTGGAGTGGGTTGCCATTTCCTCCTCCAAGGGATCTTCCTAACCCAGAGATTGAACCCCGCAGCTCCTGTATAACAAATCAGAAGCACTCGAAACATCTTGAGTATCATCATTATTATTACTCGGAATATAGATCGGAAGATTTGGAAAAGCCTTCATTATAGAAGGTGAGGACTTGGGCTCACAGATGTTTTCCAACTTTCTGAAAGCCATCCAAATAGGAAGATGGCCTTTCATTCCACAGCCCATAGCCCCTGTATGTGACAAAAGAATGCCTGCTCTGAAACTCATAAATAAAGAATTTAGAATATTTGCATCCTAGGTGGTGACTGAATTTCTAACATTTTCTCCAAAAGATTCTGTAAACATTATTAGAAATTAATTTCATTGTCTTGAATGTCATATCTTGCTCATTACTGAATGATATGAGGAACACAAGACAGATTTCCAATGACCAGCCCCTCTCTCATATGATCTTAACTCCCACTGGGTACCTGTTTACAAAATTCTTTTCATGTTGCAATTTTTCTAGAAATAATGGTTCATGTGTTCAAATTAATACTTTCTGAGAACAAATAGGAAAAGTTTATGTGTGTGCAGTTACTGATGGTACTTATTTTCTGTGCTTCTGCTATGAGATAATTTCCTTGTCCAAGTTCTCACTCAAAGGACTTACACAGAGTTCACCCAAGGCCATCTTTCAGAAAAACAGGCCAACGTAATTTTTAATATCAGCTTTCCTTTTGGGAAGAAAACATCAGACGCATCCCATTCATTTCTTTTTTTTTCCATTAATTTATTATTGATGTATTCATTTTGAACTTTGCTGTTGATAGTGGAGTTCCTGAATGACTTGACTTGCACCTGATGTGGCTTTCTTCAACAGTGTTAAATGGTTAAATATATTTCCTAATTGAGATTCTGAAATATAGCATTCAGATTTTGATGAAGGCTTAAAATGCAGTAAAAAAAAATGCAGATTTCTTATTTCAAAACTGACTTGACAGATATGCAAGTGTGTGTGTGTGTGTGTGTGTGTGCATGCACAGGTATATGATATTTTAAAGCCATTGTAAACAGAAACAGCACCAATGATCACGCGGTAAGAGTGCCCAAGATACCATGAAAAAGAGCATGCTGGTATGGTTGTTACCCTGCTCCTAGTGGCCACTAGAAACAGAGTCATCGCATGCCAGAGTGGAATGGATGTCAGATTTCATCTGGTCCATTAATGTTATTCCACTAATGGTGAAGCACACCCAGGGAGATGAAAAACATACATTTTGCTATTGAGAGAAGGGAAGAGAGAGAGAGAAAGAGGAGGAGGATGAGGAGAGGAAGGAAAGGAGGAGGGGCAGGAAGAGGATGGGGAGGACGGAAGGGAGAAAGAATATAGAGCACAAAAAGTTAAAATTCAATTCAGCTGTCTTAAAAATTTATTCTTCATTTTATTTTATGATATGGATATAATCAAATTATTAAGCAAATAAGCTAGGAGCTATAAGGACCACTCAGAGTTGAATAGTTTTTTTTGTTTTATGGGGTTACTGATTTAAAAAAATAACAAGATACTGCTCATATTAAAAGTGCTAAGAGTCATTAGCAGGACTGCACAGGCCTAAAGATAAGAATGTCCCCCCAAACCAGCTAAAAGGCTACTTAGATTTTTTTGTTCAACTAAGAAAACAAGCACACTATAAAAAAACAAAACAAAGAGTGTCAGAGCTGAGTCCCATGAGATTTTCTATGACTTAAGCCCTGGCGTTAATGAGAACATGAAGCTGCTGCTTCAGGACTGCCAGTGGCTCATTATTTCCAAGATGAAGACCCAAAAGATATAGTAAGGGGAAGTTTGATTAGAATTTATACTAGAAAATTCTGAACAACAAGCACGGTAAGTGGGAAATGTGTGGTGTATATTTTATTTGCTTTTTCTCACAACATAAACTCTGACAGTTTACTCAGATAGCTTGAAACTCCAATTATTTTTTCTTCTGATATCAATCTGAAAAGTCAATTGTTGGGCAACAGTTTCAACATGTGTCTTAGAACACTTCTGAAAATGAAGTAAATGTCCACTGCTTCACAGTAATTAATTGCTGAAACAGGTCTGGTGCTCTTACAAATAGCTTTCCCCCCAGGGTCACACGCAGGGGACCCAAACACTGGCTGAGATTCAAGAAGCTGCTAAGAGTTCACAGGCACACACCTCTGAAGGCTGCTAGCTGCAAGAACAAATTCTCAATGCAAGCTGTTCATATCTAGGAATTTTCTTTATTCCTCTAAATATGCCAGAATATTATGATGAATCAGGTGTTCAGGGAGAGCATTAAAAAAAAAAAAGCATGAATTTATAGCTGGCTATATAAAAACAAGCTCAAATCAGTAATTTACAGACCAGATTTTCCTGAAAAAAATGAAATTTAATGAATTACATATTCCGTTTTAGGCTTTATGGCAAAAATCTAACAATGACCCAAAGGGGCCAAAGAATTTTCTGCTTGGCTTTCTTTTGCCCCAGTTTTTCACTGTGATAGAAATCATATAACATAAAATTGACCATCTTAGGCATTTTAAAAACCACTTGAGGTATGATTGATATGTAAAGTGCTGTATATATTCAATGTATACAACAACTCAGTGAGTTGTTATATGCCCATGAAACCATCACGGTGGTCCTTTGACCATTTTGGAATCAGGTTGATTTTTTGTTGTTGAGTTTTAGGAATAGTCTATATATTTGGTATAATAATCCCTTATCAGATATGTGATTTGCAAATATTTTTCCCTATTCTGTGGCTTGCCTTAGTAGCCTTGGGGGGCACAATTTGTTCTTAAATTCTCCTGAAATCCAATATATATATATATATACTTTTTTTTTCTCTTGTTACTTATGATTTTATTGGTCACATCCAAGAAATCATTGTCAAATTCAATGTTGTAAAGGTTTTAATCTTAAGTTTTCTTCTATGAGTTTTGTGTTTAGGTCTTACATTTAGGTTCCTGATTCAACCTTAGTTAATTTTTTCATATGGTGTTTGGTAAGAGTCCAACTTCATTCTTCTATATATGGATGCACAATTTTATCAACACCCTTTGTGGAAAAGATTGTCCTTTCCCCATTGATTGGTCTTATCATCTTTGTCAAAAATCATGTGGCCATATACGCCAGGGGTTATTTCTGGAGTCTCTGTTCTATTCCATCTGTATATATGTCTGTCTTTATGCCAGTACCACCGTTTTGATTACTACAGTTGCAGTAAGTTTTGAAATGAGGAAGTGTGAGTCCTCCAAATTTGTTCTTGTTTCTCAACATTGTTTGGGCTATTTGAAATCTCTTGAAATTCCATATAAATTTTAGGATGAATTTTTAAGTTTGTGCAAAATGTGCTATTGGGATAATTCTTGCAATCCATGAACATGGAATACCTTTACATTTATTTATTTGCTTTTTAAAAAACTTTTTAATGTTGATAAAATAGATCAATATTTGTATCAATATTTAACATAACAGTTATCATTTTATCATTTTTAAGAGCACAATTCAATGGCAATAAGCACACACACATAGTCGTGCAACTACCATCGCTGTTCATCCCCACATATTTTCTTTCCAAATGGAAAGTCAGTATCCTTTAAATAATTTCATCTTCCTTACTTTAGAAATGCTTTGCAATTTTTTTTTTTTTTTTTTAGTTTTTTGGCCACACCATGTGCTGCATGAGAGATCTTATCTTAATTCTCTGACCAAGGATCAAACCTGTGCCCCTTACAGTGGAAGTATGGAGTCTTAACCACTTGACTGCCAGGGAAGTCCCTGCTTTGTATTTATAATTGTACAAGTCTTTCTTCCTTTGTTAATTTCTAAGTAATATTTTGGATGCTATTATAAATGAATAATAAATACATTATTCTATTAAATATAGGTAAATATATTTAATAGATTATTATATTATATTTAATAGATTATATTTATATTTAATAGATTATATTTAGATTTAAATATATATAAATAGACTATATTTATGGATTATAAATTATAGAATATATTTATGGATTATACATTATAGATTATAAATTTATAATTATATCTATATATAATTTATATATCCAATTATATATATTATTAATTACATATATAATATATATTATATAATTTATATAGATTATAAATTTATTTATAATCTATATAAAGTATAAGTTTATTGATTAAAAATATATAAATAGATGATATTTATATTTAATAGATTATATTTATATATTATATTTATAATATTATCTTATATTTATAATATATATTATATTATAAATATTATAATATATTATATTTAAATTATATTATAAATATATATTACATTTATAATATATAATATAATATATTTAATAGATTAAATATAATAAATATATTTAATATAATCTATATAAATATGCTATTATACATGAATAATAATAAACTGCTTTCTTAACTGGTAAACAGAAATCTCCCCCAAAAAGGAAAGCCTTGGACCTGATGGCTTCATTGTTGAATTTTCTAAACACTTAAAGAATAGAGGGATGGTACGGGGAGGGAGGAGGGAGGAGGGTTCAGGATGGGGAACACGTGTATACCTGTGGCGGATTCATGTTGATATATGGCAAAACCAAACTTAAAAGCTTCTGCACATCAAAGGAAACTATTAGCAAGGTGAAAAGACAGCCTTCAGAATGGGAGAAAATAATAGCAAATGAAGCAACCGACAAACAACTAATCTCAAAAACATACAAGCAACTCCTACAGCTCAACTCCAGAAAAATAAATGACCCAATCAAAAAATGGGCCAAAGATCTAAATAGACATTTCTCCAAAGAAGACATACAGATGGCTAACAAACACATGAAAAGATGCTCAACATCACTCATTATCAGAGAAATGTAAATCAAAACCACTATGAGGTACCATTTCACACCAGTCAGAATGGCTGCGATCCAAAAGTCTACAAATAATAAATGCTGGAGAGGGTGTGGAGAAAAGGGAACCCTCTTACACTGTTGGTGGGAATGCAAACTAGTACAGCCACTATGGAGAACAGTGTGGAGATTCCTTAAAAAACTGGAAATAGAACTGCCTTATGATCCAGCAATCCCACTGCTGGGCATACACACTGAGGAAACCAGAAGGGAAAGAGACACGTGTACCCCAATGTTCATCGCAGCACTGTTTATAATAGCCAGGACATGGAAGCAACCTAGATGTCCATCAGCAGATGAATGGATAAGAAAGCAGTGGTACATATACACAATGGAGTATTACTCAGCCATTAAAAAGAATACATTTGAATCAGTTCTAATGAGGTGGATGAAACTGGAGCCTATTATACAGAGTGAAGTAAGCCAGAAGGAAAAACACCAATACAGTATACTAACGCATATATATGGAATTTAGAAAGATGGTAACGATAACCCTGTATACGAGACAGCAAAAGAGACACTGATGCATAGAACAGTCTTATGGACTCTGTGGGAGAGGGAGAGGGTGGGAAGATTTGGGAGAATGGCATTGAAACATGTGAAACGTCATGTATGAAACGAGATGCCAGTCCAGGTTCAATGCACGATGCTGGATGCTTGGGGCTGGTGCACTGGGACGACCCAGAGGGATGGTGTGGGGAGGGAGGAGGGAGGAGGGTTCAGGATGGGGAACACATGTATACTAATTAAATAATTTTCTATTAAAGAAAAAAAAGAAAAAAAAAAAAAGAATAACTAACATCAATCTTTCTCAGACTTTTCCCCCCAGAAATGAAAAGAACATTCCCTAACATATTCCATGAGCTCAGCCTTTTCCCTGATGTCATAGCCAGACAAAGATACTATGAGAAAATAAAATTATAAACAATATCCTTTATAAACATCAATGCAAAATCCTCAAGAAAACTGAATTCAGTAGCATATTAAAAGGATTACACACCATGACCAAGTGTCTCTATCCCTGGAATTCAAGAATGGTCCAAATATGAAAAAAATTAGCACAAAAATCCACATTGACAGAAAGAAGGAAAAACAGATTATAATAATTTCAACTGTTGCAGAAAAAGCATTTGACATGTTTAATACCCTTTCATGTAAAATATACCCAACACAGTAAGTAAAGGAGAAACTACCTCAATATAATAAAGAAATATAATAAGAAATTATTAAATATAAGGAATATAATAAGAAAAACAGCAAATAACCTACTCAATGATGAGAGGCTGAATGCTTTTCCTCTAAGATCAAGCAAAAGGAAAGGATGCTCAATTTAGCCACTTATTTTCAGCAAAGTATTGATGTCCTAGCCAGAGCAACCAGACAAAAAAGAAAAGAAAAAAAAATCCATATTGGAAAGAAAGAAGTAAAATTATATCTACTCATGAATTTATGGTGATACTTTATATGTAGAAAACCCTAGAGACTCCACAAAAACTCTTAGAACTAATAAGTGAATTCAGCAAAGCCACAGGATACAAAGTCAACACACCAAAAAATCAGTTACATTTCTATATTATAACAGCGAACACTCTGAAAAAGAAATTAAGAAAATAACATTTTGGCCTTTTAAGATTTCACATAAAAAGTATATTTGGAGGCAAAACTGAGGAAATAATATCAACCTATGCATTAGAAAATTTGAATTGTCATTTAAAATATAACATTCATAATAAATTTTTAATTCATTTTTGTCTTTTTCTTAAAATGATAAATACGATAATTTAATTTTCAATATGTTGGGGGTTTCTCTGCAATTTAAGCTTCCATTTTATAATTGGAAAGTGACTTGCCCAAGTCTTCACAGCTAGGGTTTTATTCATATTCTATGCTATCTGCTTCCCTTTGCATAAAATTTACATATACAACTGCATATAAACGTAATTGAGGAAGAGTAGACAAAGAACTCAATTAGGCTTAAACCCTCTTTCCTTTTAGCCCTCCTTCTCATAGCTCTCTGGTAATGGATAAATCATTGCTCTCACTGGGTTTGATTTTCCTTATCCAGAGAAAACACAGAGGGGACTCTATTTATCTGGCCTGCACAGATTGCTACAGTGTTTTTCTAGCTATGCAACACTGCTGAATGGTTCAGAAGATACTTGAGGGACAATAATTGAGAACTGGGGGCTCAGTTATGAGTAAGTTTGGGGTGGCAGTTGCTCTGCAGGTAGAGAGTGGACCAGCCATTCTTATTTCCATGGACTTCACTGTAGAGTCTAAGCTTATGTCTGTTTTATAATTGATACTCAATTATAAGATTCATTTGAAGTCAGGATTCTGCCACTGTTGATTATTACGATGATCAAAAAGACTAGCACTTTGAAAAGAGGCTTTTAAAAATGTAAGAGGTATTAATATTATAATTTAATCATCATTAACTTAATAATAATTTGAATCCAATATTAAAAGAGTCTCTTAATAAAGTGAATTATAAAACTGTCTCTTCCAAGACGTATATTAGCATGGGATCAGAGTCGCACATAAGCAAAGCAGCAATTTTTCTTCTTTTTTACAAGTATTTTTGACAAGTGAAGGGAACAGACTTCACAAATTTTACCCCATGGTTTCCCATTCTAGACTTCCAGCTATCAAATATAAAAATAATGTCTTTAAAAACTATGCTTTGCTTTTGTTTTGGGGGTAGAGAGAGTCCCTACATTTTCCCAGAATTTTATTAATGTCTAAAGTCCATAAGATTGTTTGATTCACCCCTATTTATTCTGATCCGGCCCTTGAAGGAGATAGAAACACATAAAACTATTGATGAGCTGAAAAATATATGTATAACAGATGTGTATGCATGTGTATTGGAGAAGACAATGGCACCCCACTCCAGTACTCTTGCCTGGAAAATCCCATGGATGGCAGAGCCTAGTAGGCTGCAGTCCATGGGGTCGCTAAGAGTCGGACACGGCTGAGGGACTTCACTTTCACTTTTCCCTTTCACGCATTGGAGAAGAAAATGGCGGCCCACTCCAGTGTTCTTGCCTAGAGAATCCCAGGGACGGGGGAGCCTGGTGGGCTTCCGTCTATGGGGTCGCACAGAGTTGGACATGACTGAAGCGACTTAGCAGCAACAGCAGCATGCATGTGTATGCTTATTTAAACACACATGCATATACAGATAGGCTTCCCAAGTAGCTCAGTGCTAAAGAATCCACCTGCTAATGCAGGAGACATAAGAGATGCAAGCTTGATCCCTGGGTCAGGAAGATCCCCTGGAGAAGGAAATGGCAACCCAGTTCAGTATTCTTGCTTGGACAATCCCATGGACAGAGGAGCCTGTCCATGGGGTTGCTCAGAGACAGACGTGACTTAGCAGCTGAGCATGCATGCATGAATATAAAGATATAGAAATGTTTCAGAATAGTTTCCCTTACCAAGTGCTTCCTAGCTTTTAAAATCTGCTGCAATTATCTTAGTTTGGGCTACTATAACCATTTACTAGAGATTGGGTGGTTTAAAAACAAATATTTATTTCTCATAGTTCTTGAAGGTAGAAATCCAAGTTCAGGGTGCCATCTTGGTCAAGTTCTTAGTTAATGACCAATTTCTAGTTTATAGAGGAGTGTCTCCTTGCTGTGTCCAACATGGTGCAGAAAGTGCTAGTAAGCTCTCTGGCTTCTGCTTACACAGACACTAATCCTATTCATGAGGGTACCATCCTCATGATCTAATTACTCCTCACAAAATCCCACCTCCAAATAGTATCATATTGGGATTAGAGTTTCAACGTATGAATTTGACGGAGGATATAACATTCAGTGAATGGCAACAGTTTGAAGGGGCTGGTGTTTGGTAATGGTTTTCCAAACCATGAGCTGGTATAGAATAAGGAGATTAGAGAAATTATACCTTAAAAATCGTGGATTTAATATTTACAGTTGTCTTTTCTAAAAACCCTGCAAGTGCCTGACATGTAATAATCTATTAGACTGTTGATTTTAAGCCATCTTCTGATGGACAGATAAGGGAAGGGGGGGCATTCCTGATACAGGGCAATGAATCATTTACTAAGGAGTGAACCACGCTGACTTACTATAGCTTAATCGCTGCTCAGCTTCACTGTTTTGTGGGTTTGCCACAGAAATGATGAATGCTTGTCTCTGAGAAACTGATGGTTTTACACCAATAATATATCTTTAGAAAGTCATTAAAGATATGTATTAAGATTTGCAAGTAGAGAATTATTGAAAAGTTATTTATTACACAATAGCTTTGAAAATAACTCCAGAGTCCAAAAATAAGGAACTATTTAAATAAATGCATAGCATGTCTAAACAGTGAAATTCTGCATTTTAAATATGACACTGTAGGATAACATTTAATGATATGGGAGGTTAGACATTAACTATACTCTAAAGTGTCAACAGCACACTATATTATCAGGAAGGAGCAATAAACATTAGAACAGAAGAAAATATTGATATGCACCCAAATCCCTCATAATAGCAAATTCTTCAAAATTCATTTAGAATATAAATCAACTCAAATGCTAATTCTGTTTTCAGGTCCCCGCCTGTCTGTTTCTACTTGGACATACTAAAAACTTTTTTTGAAGACAGCCAGCCAGGATGATGCATTTAAACTGAAATTTGAATGTTAACACTTCCCAGAATGGCATCCCATTCCATTGACGGTAAATCCCATCAAATTTAACATGGCCTGCAAGGCCCTGCGTGAAACACCACCGCACCTGCCTGCTCTCTCATTTCATGATGTTCTCCCTGAAACTCCTCAACCACTGTCACATTAACACTCTCCCAAGATTTCCCCCAACTCAGGGTCTCTGAATATGATGTCCTTTTCCTTGTAATACTCTCCAGTTTCTCATTTTTCAAGTGCCAGCTTAAATGATATTTCCTCAAATACACTCACAATCTCAGCTAAAGTAGGCCATTCTATAGCCTACATCACTTTCTGTAGCAACAATTTTATTAGTTTTATTTGTCTGTCTAGCCTTTGGAGAAAAAGTATCAGACAATAAATCCTGTGAGTGTTGTAATCTTACCTGTTCCACATTTACCACGGATGGCACATAGTTGGTGCTCAAAATAACTGTTACGTGAATGCATGAACAAAAACCTTATCATTTTTGGTAAAGTCACATAAATTGTGGTTATGACCTCTATTACAATCAGGAAGATCAACCATAGTTCAAGACTGTTCAGGTTTTAATTTTTGTAGAATACAATAAGTCAACGTTTTGAACAAAATTAGCTCCATTTACCTGTATAGCTTTTACTTTATCCAAAAGTGATTTTAAATATTGAGGGTTTTTCACATTATTCAATGAGTGTATCCAAATCTTAGGCCAAATGCTTATCATAGTGATCTCAGGAGCTACAGCAGATATATAAACAATCTGGCTTCTCTGTTTGCCAAACTAAAGCCATAAAATTATATTCTTTTTAGTAAAATTAAACATTTCCTGTTAAATAAATACACATCATCATTATCCACTTTAATTAAAGATTCTAGATTAATAAGCTTGGATAGGAGTTATCACTATAATCAACAGCATTCTTGAAAAAGAACAGAATTACTATGGTTACTCCCCTTTATGGTTGCTTCTGAATTTAAAACATTTACACACACACACACACACACACACACACACACACACTGAGACATCTTGTTTCTCAGAATATTTTGAACATGCACCACTTACTAAAATATGTCATCTCCTCACTATCACTTAAAACAGATTTTTAAATTAAATTTGCTTCAAGAGATATTACCTTTTGTGAAGTATTAATTATTTTTAAAGAGAGATAGGGAAACTCAAGATTATAAAGTGCTCCAGATGAACTACAATGAGTGGTTGTCTCCCATCCCAGCATATGCAGCTCTGAATCCCATATGCGAGACCCTCAAAACGTCTATCAAGAAAAAAAATTTTGACATTATCTCTTCACATCAAGTATCTTAGACAAGGTCAGACCCATCTGGAAAGCAATGGACAGTGGAGTGGTTTTGCTGAGAGGACTGCAGTCTAAGAAGTTGCTTTTATTAGACTATATTTAAGCTGTGAATGTTAAGATAAATGCAGTAGTATATCATAAAGTTCTTTGCAAATTTAACTTTTCCTACTATACATTCAGAGATTAGGATTATATGTACATATTCAATTATATGCATGCACTCAATTAGTTGTACTCAATTAGATAAAAGAAATACATGGACATACACATATGGATTTTATATACCCCAACTCTTTACAAATTTATTTCAAGTATCAACAGACTGTTTCAGTTATGTACTGATGTAAGACTTAGAGAAAAGAGTCAGTTAAGAAAATGGTTAGTCTATGAAGGACTTTGGCAAGGCCAAATTGTCCTTCATTTTCTAGGGCAAGGAATGGTTAGGGAAGGAAAGTTCAGGTCAGTGGAGTGGGCTAAACTAAGCTCTATTAGGAATGGCTGTAGCTCCATGGAGTTTGGTTACACTCCATTAAAACACAAACCACAAAAATCAACACGGGGCTAGGCTATGGTACATAGGGACACATAAGTGCCCAATTCTGGTCTGTAGGAATTTCCGATCTCAGAGGAAGAGCTGTAAGTAAGAAAAGATTATTATAATGTAGGGCATCACACAATGAGGTAGTAAATTGAAATCTGGAGTTTAGTCTGGAAAGATGAATTTCAGGGATAAATTTAGAACTAAAAAGAAAGCTATCAACACTTGGAGAGACAAAAGAGTTAATTTGTTCCCGTGGGGTTGCTCTGCATAAAGTTATTTATGTAAGGTCCTTAAAGGGACGAATGGTATTAGTTGAGGTGTTAGAAAAGTGTATCCATGCAATTACACACTGGTGAAGAAATGCTTCCACTTTCTCAGCATTCATTCCAAGGAATGAAGAAAGTTACTGAAGGACTGCAAAGGACTGGGATGCTACTCCTTTTTAGTGATTCTAAGAATGAAAGAGAAAAAAATAAAATTTCTGATATGATGCTTTTGTATCTTTCCTCTTCTTTGGATGTCACCATTAGTAAAGAAATTTAAAAATTTTTAGATAGCTCACTCACATGGTCATGGAGCTCACAGAATTGTCACAGCGTCCTCACTGACATCTTCAAGACCTGATAGTGGTTTATGAATGAATGACAGTGAGCTAACACTCAACTCAGTTATTTTGGAGTTTGGTACCATATGAGAGAATAAATAAAATATAGCTGGTATTTTAAGACTTTGACTCTAAATTAAAAATTTCAGATCTAAAGTTCCTATATTGATCTAAGAAGTAGCTGAATCATCAACATGCAGAGATTTCTGGCATTCATGCTTTTCATGTATTTCCTTCCCCTCTCTTTTTCTTTCTTTCCCAAGTAGAAGATGTGGTTAATTGACAAAAAGATATCAAAACAAATGGGGGCGAATAAATATTCAGATTAATTTTAAAATTAGCCACAAGAGAAATTGAAAAAGAAAACAGTACTTCTTTCAAGTTCCACATGGAAGAAAGCACGAGTAATGTTCTGATAGTGGATTAGTTCATTTGTGGACTAGACAGAAAAAAAAGAAATAAAATGGAAGGCTCCAGAGATACAGTCCTCCTCACCATCCTTTTAATGACTATTTATTATGTATAATAAATGGCTCGATGCCTTCAAACAGAAATGTACAATAGGGAATTTGATACAATTGCAGTTACATACAGACTACACAAGAAAACTAAAGAAAATGAAGATTTCAAAGAAAGATAGATGCTGATGATTCTGTAGAGATTAAATCCTCAGGTTCCATTCTAAAAGTTATTATTAAGTGGACCCTGAGTACGACAGACATCAACTCAGGTGATTCTCATGTAGTGGTCCGCAGATCACACTTAAACACTGCTATCTTCCTTCACTTAGCTTTTCTAAGTGTAATAGTTTAGTGGCAAACACTGGTAAGGGGAAACTCATCTCTACGATTACAGACTATCTGTCAAATTTGTAGCTTGCTAAATATTCCCTCCTTAACATAAAATGATATCAGTTCAATTCAGTTAAGTCACGTCCGACTCTTTGTGACCCCATGAACCACAGCACGCCAGGCCTCCCTGTCCATCACCAACTCCTGGAGTTTAATTAAATTCATGTCCATTGAGTTGGTGATGCTATCCAACCATCTCATCTTCTGTTGTCCCCTTCTCCTCCTGGCTTCAATCTCTCCCAGCATCAGGGTCTTTTCAAATGAGTCAGTTCTTCACATCAGGTGGCCAAAGTATTGGAGTTTCAGCTTCAGCATCAGTCCTTCCAATGAACGTTCAGGACTGATTTCCTTTAGGATGGACTAATTGGATCTCCTTGCAGTCCAAGGGACTATTAATCACATATATGTGAGATATTAATCACATATATATGTATTTTAAAAGCATTCTACATCATTTTCTTATTGGATTATGTTTTTATAATATTCTTATATATTACAATTCTAAATTTAAAAAAATGTAATAGCTAGGGTTAGGTGTTGTGGAAGAAGATAAGGAAGAGATTAAAAGGAACAAGAAGATTTGACTTCAAATTCCTCTGCTTATTTCTTAATTGAATGACCTTTAGCAACTTCTTATTTACCCATAATGAAGGAAATGGATGACATCTTTCTATATCCCTTACAAATCTTAATTTCAATAATTATATTCAGTGGCAATTGAAGACATATAGTCACTTATCTAGTTATTTATATATAATATGGTAGAACATGTTTTTAAGTGTGGTGCTATAGTTAAATGTCACAATGAATAAAATAAAAGTTCTTTAACACATTTTATTTGTGTTTTAGAGCAGTGATAATTAATGACGTCCAAAATGTGGCCTGAAAATGATTATTTAATAATATAGAAATGTATATATTACAGAATTATTAAGGGATGATGATTTTGTAAAGAAAAAAATCCCTTAATTATGTAATTTATGGTTTATAATTCCCTGAAAAACATGTTAAACTATTTCAAGTTTCATGGTAAACTCTAACTGACCTCTCAAAACCCTACTCCAATACCAACTTCAAGAATTCCTTAAAGTAACCAATCCATACCCTCACTTTCAGATGCTTTATCAATTTTTGTGATACTGTGTATCATATATGATTTCCACTGTTGCACGGATCATACTGCATGTTGTTTACAGTCCTATTTAGCCCTCTACACTGTGAGCATCTTAAAGAGGAGAGGCTCAGTTGTATTTGTCTCTGTATCCCTCATCCTGAAGAAAACATGTAACATAAGGTAGATTCTGAATGGATGTTTGTGAATGAACACATATGAATTTATATTTGTCTTCTTAGATAAGTGTACTTGTTAATACTCAGAGCAGGAGCAAGGGGACTGAATTATAACCTTTGACTTAAAGCACTGAAAACTATACTGAACCATCATTCTAAGAATGCCTAAGAGGGTTCCCACTTTTCCCTCATCATGCTTACTATTTTAAACTGGCAAATTCTTTCAAATTCTTTCAACTATCAAATTCTT
Source organism: Bos indicus x Bos taurus (assembly GCF_003369695.1). NCBI lineage: Eukaryota > Metazoa > Chordata > Mammalia > Artiodactyla > Bovidae > Bos > Bos indicus x Bos taurus. The sequence goes on along the minus strand of NC_040083.1, from coordinate 15,600,449 downwards.
TCAACAATGTATTTGATGTTCCTAAACATCCATTAGTGCCCTAAACATCCATTTTCTCGTGTTATAAACATCCATCTAGTGTTCTTGTTGGGTATGAAAGCCCTGAGCATTAAAGAGAATGGTCCTAAATTTAGGACTTGAGTCCTAACTTTCCCATTTATTCGAAAATTTATTTTATTTCTCTAAGACATACTTGCCTCATTTTCTCACCTGCAAAACAAGGACAGAAACAGTACTTACCCTTCCAAATTATGTGAGAGGGTTAAAACAGAGCACTTAGTTTCAGTACTTAGCATATAGAAAATATTTAATAAATGTAAATAGAGTCTACAAATTTTTGGTTTTAATGCCAATGTCTTGATTACAAAGGAATCTCTGATTATAAGAGAAAATGCCTGTACTGTTCCATCATACAAACCTTTTTCTGTCATGTTAAATGCTAAATTATCTTTTAAAATTCTAGAATGAATATTGTTGATTTCAACAAATGCATTCTTAGCACCAATACAAATATTCACATGCATTTTTCCTTTTATCTACAAATGCGATTAATTTACACAAGTTATTTCCTAATTTTAATCAACTCAACATTTACAGAGTAAATTCTTCATGATTAAAGTACAGTATTGTTTTATAAAATTGCTGAATTAATATTATTGCCTTATTATTTTATTGTCTCCTTTTGTGTTATTTTTAGAGGTTAGGTTGTTTTGGTATTAGGGTTACTGAAATGAACAGAAGAGATTCCATCTTCGTCTCTGATTAGCCAATGGTATAAAAACTATTTGCTTCTCGTGTTTTGCTTATTTTAAAAACCTTATTCATGACTTCTTGTTTTTTCCAAATTTATTTATTTCTAAAGAAATGCATATTTATTAAACATTTACTGATAGACTTTTCATATATATTATTTCATTTTTGTAATACTCATTTATAGTTAGTAAGTATATTATATTTATTATCACTAGCCTCATTTCTTTGATGTGGAAATATATTCAGAGAGGTTATTGGCCTAAACTGGACTGTTGAAAATCTGACTCCATTAAGACATCCTATAGCTAATCCTACAGCTATAGCATTAAGACATCCTATAGCTAATCACACAATGCAAAGTAGAATAAGAATAATATATATATATATATATATATATATGTGTGTGTGTGTGTGTGTGTGTGTGTATATATATATGTATATTTAGTTCTACCAGTTTATTGCTACCAATCCATCACCCTCCACCCTCATGTACACATGCTCAGTCATGTAACCCCATGGACTGTAGCCCGCCAGGCTCCTCTGTCCATGGACTTTTCCAGGCAAGAATACTGGAGTGGGTTGCCATTTCCTTCGCCATAAAAACAAAAATTAAAATGTGGAGATAGATGGGAAAGAAATATCAGTTTGCAGTCTTATAATTCTGAAATAAATGAAATTTAGTAAAAAGGGTAAATGCAGCTATTTTAAAATGATATTCAGGAAACAATTTTAGCAGTTTTAAAATTTATATTCCTTATTGTTTCAGACACATAAAGGTTAAAGGGGTGACTGATTTTTATTAAATTTGAATATAAATCTCAATGTATACTTGAAAAAAAATAAATAAAATTTATATTCTAAAGAAACTAAATTTGCAACATTGCAAATCAAATCAATATTATAAGAGAACAAAAGTAAATAAACAAATGTCATATATACATATAAAATTCCTTTCAAAATTTATTGAAATATGGGACGGAAAAAGGAAATGAATAATAAAAAGTAATAAGTGGGCCATCAATATATAATAAGTTCACAAGTCATACTTTAAAATATATATATAAAGTAATTATATTATAGAAAAATTATAAAGGAAACATTTAAAATATCATCACCATCAAATGATACATTTGCAAGTTTGGCAATGGAAGCAGCAAAAGTTAGGGAGTCCCTGGCCTCAAACTGGGAGGGTATATAGTTCAGTCCTTTGGTCATTTACTATAGTTCTCATATTTGTAACCTCACAGAGAAACCTCAGACACGCAGATTGTACCACTCTACTGGTAGAAAGCACAGGAACTAAAGAGTCTCTTGATGAAGGTGAAATAAAAGAATGAAAAAGTTGGCTTAAAACTCAACGTTCAGGAAATCAAGATTACGGCATCCAGTCCCATCATTTCATGGCAAATAGATGGGGGAGGAAATGGGATCAATGTCAGATTGTATTTTCTTGGGCTCCAAAATCACTGCAAATGGTGACTGCAGCCACAAAATTAAAAGATGCTTGCTCCTTGGAAGAAAAGCTATGACAAATCTAGATAGCATATTAAAAAGCAGAGACATCACTTTGCTGACAAAGGTCCGTATAGTCAAAACTATGTTTTTTCCAATAGTCATGTAAAGGTGTGAGAGTTGGACCATAAAGAAGAATGAGCAATGAAAAATTGATGCTTTTGATTTGTGGTGCTGGAGAAGACTCTTGAAAGTCCCTTGGACTGCAAGGAGATAAAACCAGTCAGTCCTAAAGGAAAGCATCAGTCTTACATTGGAAGGACTGATGCTGAAGGTGAAGCTCCAATACTTTGGCCATCTGATGTCAAGAGCCAACTCATTGGAAAAGACCCTGATGCTGGGGAAGATTGAAGGTAGGAGGACGAGGGGACAACAGAGGATGAGATGGTTGTATGGCATCACCAACTCAATGGACATGAGTTTGAGCCAACTCTGGGAGACAGTGAAGGATAGAGAAGCCTGGCATGCTGCAGTCCATGGGGTCACAAGGAGTCAGATGTGACTTAGCGACTGAACAACAACACAAAGAAAATCTCACTGGCCAAATAAAATTACAGCCCCAAAATATCCAAATAAAATGACACGAAAATACAAATCAGACAGTGGCCAAATACTCTGGAAGTAATCCTCTATTTCTTAAAACTGTCAAACTTCTTATTTAGGTCTACCCACTAATAGGGCTCTTTTTCATTACAAAGTCCGTCTTAGGAAGCATAGGCGACATTTTCTTCTTGATAATTAACAACACTATTGTATAGTTACCATAGGACTATTTCACCATGGTTAAACAATTTTCAATTTAAACTAATTTATTAGCTAGCTATAAAGCCTTGCTTCATCTATTAGACAATGATGTATTTTTCTACATATTGATTCCTGCTTAGCACATGTGTGTCACAGTTTGTAGAGGAGACAGAATGAGGGACAGCAAGGGAATTATTTACATTCACTGCCATTCCTGGGGCTGGGGCCGGAATTACTGATGGGCTATGGGTCACAAAACTGGACCACAGTGTCCTTGTTCTCTATGAAAGTGAAAGTCAGTCAGTTGTGTCCGACTCTTTGCGACCCCATGGACTATACAGTCCATGGAATTCTCTAGGCCAGAATACTGGAGTGGGTAGCCCTTTCCTTCTCCAGGGGATTTTCCCAACCCAGAGATCGAACCCATGTCTCTCACATTGCAGGCGGATTCTTTACCAGCTGAGCCACCTTGGAAGCCTAAGAATACTGGAGTGGGTAGCCTATCCTTTCTCCAGCAGATCTTCCTGAACCAGGAATCAAACCAGGGTCTTCTGCACTGCAGGAGGATTCTTTACCAACTGAGCTCAGGGAAGCCTGACATGTTCTCTCTGAAGGACATATAAACCATATTCAAAGGGAGTAGGTATAAAACTTTACTTTGTTGTTTTTGTTTAGTTGCTAAGTTGTTGTTTAGTTTTTTATGTCCAACTCTTGCAAGCCCATGGACTGTAGCCCACCAGGCTCCTTTGTTCATGGGATTTCCCAGGCAAGAATACTAGAGTGGGTTGCCATTTGCTTCTCCAGGGGATCTTCCTGACCCACAGATAGAACCTGTGTCTCCTGCATTGGCAGGCAAATTCTTTACCACTGAGTCATGCAGGAAGTCCTTAAAACTTTATTGCTGCTAAGCTACTAAGTCACTTCAGTCATGTCCGACCCTGTGCGACCCCATAGACGGCAGCCCACCAGGCTCCCCTGTCCCTGGGATTCTCCAGGCAAGAACACTGGAGCGGGTTGCCATTTCCTTCTCCAATGCAAGAAAGAGAAAACTTTACTAGAGCTCAGGAAATTTTACCCTTACCCCTTTGCTCTCTTTGTGTCAAACTCATAGCCTGGTTGTGAAGTACAACAGCCCTACAGTGTGAAATTTATGGGTAATTGATTTGGAATATCTTTTCCTGTATTCATCTTTACTTTATGGCCATATTGAAAAGGATTGAATTTTTCCATCTGGTATATAAAGTCTCTGTGACTTAAGACTTTGAGATATGAATGTTAAAATGACTAAATGACTAAAAACATTTAGAAAATGACTAAAAACACTAAGTGTATTTTAAACGTTCTGTAATGATTGAAGATAATATAGTCGGTGGTGCTATGCATCAACAAATTAAAATTTAAGATTTCTCAGGGTAAATACCAAACGGCCTTTCTCCTGCTCCAATTTTCCTGATCACTATGGAGTAAAGGTAATTACAGTTATAGAAAAGTGCAGACTTTAAAAAAAATTTGGAGATGATATAGCAATCCATAAAATCTTTGTAAAACTTTTCCTTTCTGAGTAGAGTTAAGGTTGGTATCATGGACTCATGCTATTAATTTTCATCAGCCGTTTTCTTTTTTACATTGCCTGTCATGCTAACTTCTAAGGAAATTAAGCCACTTGGTATCATCACTTCCAGATAATCCATGGTCAGATGGCAAAAAGAATGACAATATTTTATACAGCTCCTCTTATCAAGAAGAGGAATATCTCATCCTACCATTGAAATTGGCCTGGCTTTGAAACTTACTTTTGTCTAAAAGACAGCGAAGAAAGTGAGGCTGTGCAAATCCTTACCCTAGTCCTCAACAGCCCTTTCTTATATTGCTGCCACCATGTGAATAAGCCCAAGTTAGATGATAGAAAAGAGACCAAGTGGAAGAGAACCAAGGCCCCCCAGCCAACAGCCAGTTAACTATCAACCACGTGAATGAGAATGATAAGCCCCCATTTATCATACTGATTGACTATACACAAGATCAGCAGAGCCCAGCCAAGATGAGAAGAACCACACAGAATTGTGAACTACATAAATGGTAGTTGCTGTTGCCACAAGATTTTGGAGTAATATTTTATGGAGCAACAAGTGATCCTTAACATCATGCCATTTTAGCACTACCAGCACACTAGTTATTTATATTTTTGTACCATAACTAGTATCTCTATAATTACAATCAGGCTAGATTTCTCTTTCATATGCTTTGTAAAATATGGGGCTAAATACACCTATACTCATGTTACTGTGTTCAACATGTAAAGATTGGGCTTACACAAGAGGCAGCCTCATACAGTAGTTAAGTGGTCAGGTCCTAGCACTACACAGATTTTCTCTGAGCCCTTCCCACCACATACTGGTTCTTTGATTTTAGACAAATGGATAAATTTCTCCATTTTTTCTTGGAAAATAAGTATAATAACATCTCCCTTATAAAGCTATAGTAGGGAGAAAATAGCATACTTAATCTCTCATGTGCAGTAGGCATTCAATGGATACTTATTTTTAAAATTTGTAGCACACTGCAGTAACATTGATGTTTTTGATTAATATATAATTCCAACTCCTTTAATTCCCATAGCTTATCTTTTAATGCCTTTATATTCTGTAACTTTGTAATGAAAAAGAAACTTATAGAGCTCGCTATGTGAAAGAAACTATTGTTTATGCTTTCAATACTGCATGAGGCTGCCGGTCTTCTACTTTTATCATGATCTGGAACATTTCCATCACACGATCACATTGATATGGGTCTAAACCAACATTAGAGCCTTCTTATTTGTTTTTTTTCTACTCAGAATCAAGTCAAAAGGAAAACTGTGTTTAATGATTCAAACCAATAAAATCAGAAATTGTGTTTACTAAGACATCTTCTCCAGGAACTATGTCTTAATACCCAGTGCACCAGCTACCTATCACCTGCGAATCAAATGCAGTTTCATAACATGAAGGCTGGACAGAAATGTCAAAACAGGAACTCCTTCAAAGAGCAATTTCTTTTTTTTTTTTCTTTTAAATTAATTTATTTAGTTTAATTGGAGGCTATTTACTTTACAATATTGTAGTGGCAAATATGTAGTATTTGCCATACATTGACATGAGTCAGAGTCTGACTATGGGTTTTTGTTACTGCTAAATGCAGATAAATCACCTTCTTTTTGAGATCCCTATTCAGCCTGTTTCTTTTTGAGATCCACTTTTGCCATATTTTCATTTCAAGATTAAATTTATCTGTAACTAGAAATTGCTTTACTTTAGAAGAGTAAAGTCATTCTTTTTGAAGTTGAACACATTTAAGATACTTTGAATTGTATCACTGAATCAACTACTTAAAATTCTTCTTGTTGCCATTATGAAGGTCAAATGGAAGATGAATACACAAACATTATAATGCAATAATAAAAATATATCCTATCAAATATTTATAAAAACTAAATAAAACATGTCCCCAAATGTCTATACATATATGGCTATATATGAACACATGACATCTTTGTCATGTATGTGAATAGTTATTATAAAATAGTGGACGGGTCACTAGCTAGATAAATAGAAAATATACCTGAAAAGCTGCCTCAAGTCAGGAATTTAAAGTACCTCCTCCTAATTTAAAAAACTGAACTTAGGAAAATGAACACAGTTGTTCATTAAATTCAGACAATCAATAAGAGAGGTGTGTGAGGCATATTAGAAATCACATAGGTGACAGTTTTGAAATCCAAGAATACAGTCTATTTTCTTTATATTTCCAGAGGATAAGTAACTGCCTAGCTTACTAGAAAAATGCTGTCATTTGAAATATACAGGGGATTTATAATACTAGAACTGATCTTAAATATCTGAAAAATAATTATTTAACTGATGTTTTTAAATAAAATAGTATGTTCAGTGACTCAAAGCTTGTATTTACAGCCGTATTAATTTGGAAAGTGGGAAGGATGGCAAAACTTCGTATGGAATAGCACAATTCTACCACCATTGAGAGAAAAACAATTTCATATAACATTTGGCTTTGTATAATTCTGTGTTCAGCTTTGGAGAAACACTATCAATAGAGGTTTTAAAATATATAGTATATTGCTGGAACTTCCCTGGGGGTCCAGTGGTTAAGACTTCAGCTTTCAATGCAGGAGGTGGGGATTTGATGTCTGGTTGGGGAGCTAAGAACCCGTGTGTCTTGGGACCAAAACAAAACATAAAACAAAAGCAATGTTGTCATAAAGTCAATAAAAACTGAAAATAATAGTCATTAAAAATGACCATTCATTAAAAATGGTCCACATAAAAATAAATCTTTAAAAAAATAGAATATGTAGTATATTGTAATGATGTTTTTATATCCCTTGCCGTATTTATAAAAGATGAGAGCAGAGATGCTGCTCCTGAGAAGTAGAGGACTTAAAATGGAGGTTTAAGGTCCACTGGAAAGGATGAGGCTCAGTAGATATTGTCTGAAGGCGTTTGAATGAGAGGAAAATGCCCCAAGCATCTTTTTGTTTTTATTCCTGAACTGTTTCTGTTAATTGCAGCAAGAAACACATAGACCATCAGTGAAGATCCCTTGGAAAGGATGAGGCTCAATACATATTATCGAAGGTATCTGAATGAGAGGAAATGTCCCAAGCATCTTCGTGCTTTCATCCCTGCACTGTTTCTGTTCACCGCAGCAAAAAGCACACAGACTATCATCCACTCATCAAACTCTTCTTTGACAATGAAGATCCAGTTCAGATGTTACTTCTTCCTTTCTCTCCTCTAGAACATAATGGTACGTGGTTCAGATTTTTATTGTGACTCTTATTATATTTTACTGTAATTTTCTTTTAAAAGGTATCCTCTCTCTCACTCTCACTTTCTGTGCTATATTGGTATCCTTTCAAAGGGAAAGGTCATTAAATTTTCATCTCATTCATTCATCCATTTATTCAACAAATAGATGTGTACCTAATATAAGCCAGATATGATACCAATGACTAATTATACAAAAAAATTAAGATACCAATCACAATTTCTACTATCAACAGCCATTGTATTTAGTTGGGAACATTGAGCGGTACATATATGATTACCGTATTGCCTTATATAAGCTATGAGAAATAAAGTGGTATGAGGTCATGTAGGGAGAACCCTTAAAATAAAGCTAGGGAGTTAAACAAAGGTTTCTTAGAGGACAAGGCACTTCATGCGAGGTTAATGAGATGAATAGGAGGCAAAAGTGTGCTTATAGGCTTGTTGGTGTCCTAGAGCAAATTAGAAAATAGGAAAAAAAAATCACCATGGCTGAAGCACTGAGTGAATGCCATACCTATTATTTTTACACAGGTATTGAGATAGCAGGACCTCAATAAACGCTGCATAAAGACTGAATAAAGCTTGGAAGACAATGCTGCATGGTTGACAGATCTACAGAATGGAACATCAGTTTATGTGATCCCAGGAGGTGGAGACAGAGAATAACAGCAAGTGAGTGTAAAGTCTTCCTCTCTCCATCATTCATCACAACAACATTATCCGGTAAAGACTCCCAGGGACACGTCAATGTATGCTGTGTCTGCAGGGGAGGGGAGTCAAGAATAGCCTATTAGCAATCTTTCGAACAGTCAAATACTGCGATAAGTAACCAAAGGCTGGGACACAGGGGCATTTTAGAAAACATGCTCAGTGATTCCTTATGTCTCACATGCTTTAGATTTCAAAGAAATCTTTCATTTTTCTATTTATTTTTCTTTCATTAAAAAAAAACATAAAAGATGCATATATGTAGAATTAGGAAAAGAATAGCCCAGATGAACCTATTTGCAAAGCAGAAATAGAGACATAGATATACAGAACAAATCTATGGACATCAAAGAGGGAAAGAGGGAGATAAATTGGAAGACTGGGATTAACATATTCACATTACTATGTATAAAATAGATAATCAATGAGAAGCTACTGCATAGCACAGGGTGGTGGGGGGGAAGAAGGTACAATCTGTTTGTGGGATATAAGTTAACCTAAAAAATGCATTCCGGTATACAGTAGGTGCAGACAAATACTGTGATTCCACTTATATGAGGTACCTAGAGCAGTCAAATTCAGAGTCAGAAAGTACATTGGTAGCTGCCAGGGGTGGGGGGTGGGGAGGGAGAATGGGGAGTTAGTGTTTAATAAGGACGGAGTTTCAGCTTAAGAAGGTGAAAAATTTAGGAGACAGATGATGGTGAGAGTTTCACAGCAGTGTGCATGTACTTAGTGCCACTGAAATGCATAGTTAAATATCAGTGAAATAGTATGTTTTATATTGTGTGACTTTTATCATAATTGTGTGTATATGGTTAGTTGCTTAGTCATGTCCAGCTCTTTGCAACTCTTTGGACTCTAGCCTGCCAGGCTCCTCTGTCCATGAGATTTCCCATGCAAGAATACAGGAGTGGCTTGCTATATCTTACTCCAGGGGAATCTTCCTGACCCTGGGATCAAACTGGCTTCACCTGCATCTCCTGCATTGGCAGGAGGATTCTTTACCCACCGAACCATCGGGGAAGCCCCTACCACAATTAAAAGCACATTAAAAACACTACAGAAGGATCCTTCCTGTATGCCAGACACTGTGCTAGATACTGAAGATACCAAAAGACAGACCAGAGAAGACAAACTCACTAAGTACTCTCTTCTTCTCAGGGCTCTGATGTAGATGAATAGCAGGAACCTTGGGTGGGTTTCTCACAAGTCAGATAACCCAGCTGCTACTCTAAGTGTTCCTTCTTAGGAGATACAGAAGCTGATATGAGTGAATAAGATCTCTTCACTCAGGCACAGAGCTACTAGTATTTATTGAATTATCCTTTGCATTTGATGCAGATTCTCTTCTTAACCCTCACCATAACCCTATGAAGTAATAATCTTCATTTTGCCTTTTATGAAACAAAGACTGCTTATTTAGGAAGGTTAAATCATTTGCACAAATTCATATAAGTAATAAGTGACAGAGATTGATTCTGCAAATGTTTGTTTCATTCTAAAAGCCTCAATTGTGAGTTTCTACCCTAAAAATGCTTTCTTGCCATGCATATCATGATTCTATTCCATAGATTGTTTTATGTGAATGTAAAATCAGTCCAAGATAAGTAGCTTAATAATACATTCTAGACTATATTCTACACGCCCCAAATAATATCACTTCCATGCTCCCTCTGCACTGACTCTGAGGATGTAATACAATCAGGACAGGAACAGCATGAAATGTGTATGTGCGTTTCCCCAGGATCTCCTAACATGGTGAAATATTCCTTAATCATAAAAAGGTAGCAGGTTGAAACCAGTTATAGCCATGCATCACTTCCTAATTTAAAATGATGCCTCTCCTAATAATGTAATTTCACAGAACAATAAACAAAACAGCCATCTATTTGGTTTTTATATTTCATATGTCGATCAGGAACAAGGGTTTCTGATATGTGAGAGGATTCTTTGGGCAATCTTTGAGAAAAGTGTTTAAGGAAGTCACAATGTGAATAATAAGTGAGGGCAGAATGGGGATCGTGTCTGCCTTCACCCTCTGCTTGATAAAGCAGCATGACTGCTTCTCTATAGGAGAAGGAAGCTATGGGGTTGTTTCAGCGTTCTCATTTCCCCAAAGAAGGTTATTTTAGTGTCTAATCAATTCTCTGGTTCAGCCAAATGGTTGACTGCTGAGAAAGTCATCTGATCAAAGCGACTGGGCCTTATCAACTACTTGACAATGCAGTGGGGTTTTCCATTATCAACCTCAATTGACTCAAAAAATGGACGATTATTTAGCTTTAATCAGACCAGTGAGGCTATTATAAAACTTGACTCTGCTTTTCATTGGGGTTACAGTGGACTCAAATGGAGTTGCCATGGATTATAGTAGAACGAACACAATCTTTGGAATAAGATGTGAATTTGAAACTACTTCTGTCATTTATGAAGGCTTCCCTGATGGTTCAGTGGTAAAGAATTGGCCAGCAATCCAGGAGATGTGGAGATTCAAGTTCAAACTCTGGGTTGGGAAGATTCCCTGGAGAAGGAAATGGCAACTTGTTCCAATATTCTTGTCTAGAAAATCCCATGGACAGAGGAGCCTGTCAGGCTACAGTCCACGGGGTCACAAAGAGTCAGACACGACTGAGCACCCATGCACACCTGTCATCTATGAATGATTTCTGACAACTGACTTGACTCTTTCAAGGATATGTACCCTCGTCTATACACTAATGAAATTAATATCTACTGAATGTAGGGAGAACATAAAGTAGTATTAAATAGTTAACTATTAGTACCTCCTAGTTCTGTTCTATTATCTTTGCAATCAAAAGGCAATCCTAGCAATATGAACAGGTAGCTGGAGAGAACATGACTCTTCATCTTACCTTAACTTTCTGTCTAGCTTGTTAAATAACTTTGGTGGAAATAAAGCACACTATTTACGTATATACTTCTCTGACAATTGTATCACAGCAGTGGAAAATGGAAACAGCACTATTCTAATAAATCATCTTAGCAGCTCAGTAAGGTTTTAATGTTGCCTTAGCACTTTTATCTGTTTAAAGAAAAATGAGATAGAAATAGAGTATTCTGCTATTATTCTACCTCTGGAAGCTTGCAGAGCACACTGCAAAGGCACTGTGCATCAAGAATCCATTGTGTACCCTGGACTTTTTCTTCCCAAAATCTCACAAAAGATTTAAAGTTAGACCAAAAAAGCGATAGTTATAATAAAGCCCTTTCTTCCCACCATGGCCTAAAGGCTACATATTAGTTCCAAGCACATGACTTTGGGTTACGAGTCAGATTAAGAAGTTGCATCAAGAAACATTCTTACTCAAGTGGATGAGGTCCACATTCCCTTAACTATTCCATAATATGCAGTGGCAAACTAATACTATGGAGCTCTGCATAACTGATAACATTATTTGGGGATGTTCAATAAGTCAGTGTCCCCTACCTTTTGCAATTGGGAGCTTTGAAATGCTAGAAATTTGCAACAACATGGCACCCCACTCCAGTACTCTTGCCTGGAAAATCCCATGGACAGAGGCGCCTGGTAGGCTGCAGTCCATGGGGTTGCGAAGAGTCGGACACGACTGAGCAACTTCACTTTCACTTTTCACTTTCATGCATTGGAGAAGGAAATGGCAACCCACTCCAGTGTTTTTGCCTAGAGAATCCCAGGGATGGGGGAACCTGGTGGGCTGCCGTCTATGGGGTCGCACAGAGTCAGACATGACTGAAGCAACTTAGCAGCAGCAGCAGCAAGGATTCTTGCCTGGAAAATTTCATGGACGGAGGAGTCTGGCAGGCTACAGTCCATAGGATTACCAAGACTAGAATACAACTGAGCACACATACACACACACACACACACAAGGAATCCTTTAGTAGAAAATAGTGGTAAAAATAGTCTTCAAGTTCCTTAGACAAAACTCAGTAATGACTAGTCCCACCACCACTAAAGGCCTTTGACTTTATCTTCTCTCAGTCTGTTTTTTGGTGGCTTCTTAACCTTAGCAAAGATGCTACCCATGGTGTTCAATTGTCCCTGAGTTCATGCATTTAAGTTGAGAAGAGAAATAAAGAGGAAGAGAGGCAAAAAATTGAGGATCACCCAGAAGGTGTTGAACAAGATTTGTGGTTCGATTCAACAACTAGGTATTGAATCACTGCTTTTTCAACCTTCTGAGGTACCTACAAAATGAGGTACCTACAAAATGAGGTAGATATAGCTCCAAATTGTTCACACACTGAGTTGGATACATATGTCTGATTTCCAAAAGCCACTACAAAGGTCTGAGTAAGTTATCTTCAAGGCAGGAGAGAAGGGAAGATGGTTTCCTACAGTGTGTGTGTGTGATTTTAGGTAGTTTAATTCTCAAAGACTCATATGCATATATTTTATTCCAGTGCTGATCAATGGATAACAGCTGCCTGGAACACAGTGTAAAAGAGAGCCCTGAGGTTGTTTGTAGGTTTGACAGAAGAGGGGCCAGGTTAGAGGGTCAGTGATATGAACAAGGTGGGTGAAAGGAGAAAATTGTGTTTTCAGTGTATGATCCCAGGGCCTACAGGATAAAATTCAGGCTTACTAGTATGACATAAATATGCATATTCCATATTGCATCCCGTGTTCCGGTACCGTACACAAGGATGACCAAGTGCTTGGTTACTCTACCTGCCATGCTGTTCCACATTTTTGAACCTCTATTTATACAACTCCCTTTTCCTGGAATAATTTACTTCCATTTCAAGATCTTTCTCTTAGGGAAAACCTCTTTCAAGTTTGAACTCAAAAGACTTCTGACATCATTTCCATCCTAAGTAGATCTGACTTCTTTTGTCTCCCCACATTATCCTACAAGAGGACTTCAGCATACAGATATAATAAAGGGGTTTGTTTTACACTCATTATCATATTAGTGATCTATTTCTGGGCAACAGATTGCCCTAAAACTTAATAGTCTAAAATAACAACAACTGTTCTTTATGTGAGTAGTTTAGGACTGTCTCAGTTGATGGCTCTGGATAAAGGTGACTCATTAGGTTGTGGTCAAGGTGTCAACTGGGATTACTGTCATTGCCAGACTTAACGGAAGCTGAAAGTTCACTCCCAAGCAACTCATATGGTTGTTGTCAAGCCTTAGTTTCGGTTATTGGACTGAGAGCCCTGGTTCTCCACCATAACAGTGAACCTCTCTATAGGGCTTCTCACAGCTGGCAACTTGCTTAGCTCAGAACAAGTAGTGTGAGAGAAATAAAGAAATGCCAAGGCCGTAGCCACAGTCTTTTTAAATAACCAATCTCAGAAGTGGCACTCATCATATTTGTCAAATGTTATTTATTTGAAGCAAGTCCAATAAGTTCAACCCACACTGATGGGGAAGAGATTCCACAAAGGCATGAAAATTGTGTCAGGAATCACTACAAATCATCACAGAGTCAGTCTATCACATTCAGTATTTTCCCTAACTGGGTTGAAACCAAAATATTGCTCTGTATTTTCCTAGCATCTGTCTAATGTTTGGCACAGTAAACAATGAAGAAAGGAAGGAGGAGAAAGAGAAGGTAAGAGCCATCAAAGTCAAATCATAAATTAAGTCCCTTAACAACTGGAAGGAAAAGGCACTGGCGACCCACTCCAGTACTCTTGCCTGGAAACTCCCATGGACGGAGGAGCTTGGTGGGCTGCAGTCCATGGGGTCACTGAGAGTCGGACACGACTGAGCAACTTCGTTTTCACTTTCATGCATTGGAGAAGGAAATGGCAACCCACTCCAGTGTTCTTGCCTGGAGAATCCCAGGGACGGGGGACCCTGGTGGGCTGCCATCTATGGGGTCTCACAAAGTCGGACACGACTGAAGCGACTTAGCAGCAGCAGCAGCAGCAGCAGCAGCAGCAACTGGAAATGACCAATCTATAAAACTATTGTTCAGGAGAGAGAAACACAATTTGAATATCTTAGCCAAGACTGAAATTACATAGACTTTCTAGCATTATGGCCTTTGATTATGCCATTTAGCAAAAAAAGAATTTGTAGTTTAGAACTGCTATATAGATCTGGAAAAGAATCTCTGAATTTAGAAATATAAAGACTAATTATATTCATTTTCCTGGTTCATGGAGGTTCCTTGTAGTATATTTTATGACCAAAAGGCCCTGTGGCTGAAACACTGACATTTATGGATGCAGTTTTATGTAATAAACAGAAGTTCAATTATCTTAAATGGGTTTTCTTAAGTGCTATATCGAAAGTGAACTCTAATTTAGGCTGATTTCTCTTCAAATTATAAATGGAGAAATGTCAAGTCTCTCGCTTTAAAATACTTGATATGACGTTTTTCCCTTTGAAATATAGCTCTCAGTCCATCCCTCCCTTCCTCTTTCACTCTCTCCATAAACATGTGGGTGATAGGAAAACACAAGTGATTAAAATCTGGTGCCTACTCTCAGAATCCAGCATATGTACATCCAGATATGCATGCAATCAAATAATCAAAATATAATGTGAAATAACAATTATATAATGTGAATAAACTATAATGTGAATGTAATAAAGAAAATATTGTAGGGTCATAGGAAAAGAGGGCTCGGCTTTGTCTGGAAGAGATCAGAAGGAATAGATGAGTTATGCTGCTGCTGCTGCTAAGTCGATTCAGTCGTGTCCGACTCTGTTCGACCCCATAGACGGCAGCCCACCAGGCTCCCCCGTCCCTGGGATTCTCCAGGCAAGAACACTGGATCGCGTTGCCATTTCCTACTCCAATGCATGAAAGTGAGAAGTGAAAGTGAAGTTGCTCAGTCGTGTCCGACTCTTAGCAACCCCATGGACTGCAGCGCACCAGGCTCCTCTGTCCATGGGATTTTCCAGGCAAGAGTACTGGAGTGGGGTGCCATTGCCTTCTCCATGAGTTATGCTATAGACTTTTAATGATGAAATTGAGTGTACACAATGGTTTGATATATTCCTTAAAAGAAACCAGTTATAGGAGGTAGTTATGTTATGTTATGTTATGGTAGGTAGTTTAGTTATGGGTCAAACTTCTTGAAACTTATTTAATTCTAGTAAAAGCCCTCTTTGACATTAAAAGACTTTATTTGATATGAAGTTGTACAGGATTTCAATAAATTATTCTGTCCTAATGAGCATCAATTTATTTTTTTAATAAAAAAATAAATTATGAGCATTTCAACCACAATTTCAAGAAAAAGAAAAGGAACTAATGATGGAAGAATCACAAAGCAAAACTATTCCTGTTACTGCTCAGAGAGGCAACTGTAATAGTTTCCAGTTCAGCTTAACTGTGATTGATTTCGTGGCAATTTAAATGTACAAACAATACATTTATTCACACGAGTTAATTTGATTGCAGCTTCAGAACTAACAAAGGGCAGTTTGAACACTTTCAGATCTGAATTCTGTTTCAATTTTCTTTGCTTTTATGGTCACATTAATCATTAAATTAGAATAGGAAAAAAAATGTTGTTATAAGATACAGTTCGACTATATTAATTGTACTTTCAAGATAAAGGATTCTGATGTTTGTATTTAATTTTGATTAATTTCCATAATAGAACATTGCAGCTAAAAGAAACATTAACTTCAGCTTAACTATATTTTCAATTTATTATCAATCAAATATACTGAAAATTAAACACAGTTCCATTCAGAGAAAACAAATGTTATATGAAGTCTTATTTTAATTGAGAACTAGAATGAGTGTGAAATGACATGCATTTGCCCAATTAAAATATGCATTTTAGCATTCAAAATGGCTATCAACTCTTGGAAAAGAAGTAGATTATAAAAAGGTGGGATAGGAAAGAGGGGGTATGGTTTGTTGGGAAGACATCATTGCATACAACTTAGAGTTGAGAAAGTATATAAAATATGATCTAGTGGACAGACTTCCTCAATTAAAAAAGCCAGGCTGGTAATCTGTCTCCTCTTTTCTCAGCCACCATACTCCTTGCCTATATTAAAGGGAAGATTCAGATCACTGAATAGAGACCAGTCTATAAAGGCATTTCCTTTCTTAATCATTTCACAGATAACATTTGCAAATCTTCTATAGACAAGAAAATCAGATAAATTAAAAATAGTCCTTTTAGCTAAGGCCTTATGACCCAGTAAGAGAAGACAGATCTCATTAAATCTGGAATCATGTTGATGACAGAGAAGGCAATGGCACCCCATTCCAGTACTCTTGCCTGGAAAATCCCATGGATGGAGGAGCCTGGTGGGCTGCAGTCCATGGGGTTGCTAACCAGGGAAGCCCTATTTCTAAAGCAGGGGGGGGGGGGTGGGTAGGTAAATCTCAAATAGAAACTTGAGAAATGCCATTTTCCCCCTGTATTAGGTTTCTTCAAGCTGGAGGTCTTCTGTTTCAACATTCTCCATAAATGTTTTATTCTCTTCTCTTTGGTCCAAAATCATCATCATTTCTTCAAATAAGAAGACTGAAATAAACAGATACGAACTTTCTTTTCTCTTCCTTCTCTAATCCATCATTTAAACTCACCTCTATTTTATTCTCTACTTTCATTCATAGCTTTGATATCCTTTCTTTTTTTCCCTTTTTGAATTATTTAATAGCTTTTTTCTATGCAAATGTTCTATAAGGAATAGAACATTTATACAAAAAAGAAAAAGAAAAAGAGGGAAAACCCATTGAGCAAACCTACCAAGAATATATTTTATAGATAGACAGCTTAGACTCAACCCACACTCTTTCCTGAGCCAATGTGACCTCTATATTTTTCTCTTCTTATATTTCCATTCACTTAACAAATATTTCCCTTTATAAATGCCTACTTTTTGTTTCTCCTTCAGCAGATATAACTTTTGGGAAAAAGAAGTATATCACATGTAGACTTGTTTATAGTAAAAAACACAGAGTGAACATTCAATGCATAAATATTAAAACAAAGACACGAAGGAAAAGAGTTAGGCACTAGAGACCAAATGCTACAGGGTATAAGCACTAAGAACTCTTAATTAAAATAAAAACTTAATTTTATTGTAAAATAACAGTTATAGTTTATCATAAATTATTTTAAATGTATTGTAATTTGGTGATCTTGAAGATTTAAAATGACATAACCTAAGAATTATATCTATCACATCTATGGCAGGGATGTCATTAAGCATAAAAAGAAGCACTATTGTGCTTTGCTAGTCAAGACGATCCCTAAATTAGCAAAAGTTGTGATGCTTCATCTTCCAAGTCTAAGAAATGCTAAATAAGACAACAAATAATATAGGGGCTGCCCACAAAAGTTATGATGAGCTCAGTCACGAAGTTTGATTCCCTACTGTCATTCCATCTCACTTCAAGATTTCTGCAGAAGACTAATGAACACAGAATAAGAATGTAACAGAAGACAGTGTAAACTGGCTTATATATCTATCCCTTGATCTTTATTCTTAATTTATAGGATTATAATGAGAATATATTCTCTATCTTTGTGCATGAAACAGCTCTCTTCTTGAAGAATGGAGCATCAGACTAGGGAGGAAAGCCATAAAACAAAAAACCAGTAATATTGCAGTTATTATGTACAATAGGGTCAATAAAGTGAGAGTGAAATTACTCAGTCGTGTCCAACTCTTTGTGACCTGAGGGACTGTAGCCTATCAGGTTCCTCCATCCTAGGATTTTCCAGGCAAAAATACTGGAGTGGGTTGCCATTTCCTTCTCCAGGAGATCTTCCCAACCCAGGGATTGAACTCAGGTCTCCCATAATTGTAGGCAGATGCTTTACCGTCTGAGCTACCAGGGAAGTCCATAGAGGATCCATATAGGGTCAAAAGAGAGTAATAAAATCAATATAAAAGATAATGGAACAAAACTTGAAAAAGTACTGGATAAATCTATAGAAATAGTGGACTTGGGAGCATGTGAGGTTTTAGAGGAGTAAATATGTAGTGACTGACAGGCTGGTTAACACTCTTTTCATTTATTTTACTCTTAGGTATACTGTCTCTGTCTGTCAGCAGTGATCCACAGTAAAGAGCAGTTACCAAGGTTTTCAACCTGGAGTTTACGGGGGAGCCTGGTGGGCTGTCGTCTCTGGGGTCACACAGAGTCAGACACGACTGAAGCAACTTAGCAGCAGCAGCAGCAGCAGTTCCACTTTCTGTTCTTAACATAATCAATAGCCTGCTTTATAGTATCTCAGAAACATTTGAATGAATTATCCAGAGCAATAACATGCAATTACAAGGACTTCAGATATTTTTTTTAACTTGATAAAAGTCAGGACTTAAATTCACTCTTCAAGTAATAGTGATGATTATCCCCCTACTATCATCTTGATCTCTTTAGGAACTTTTGGGAGCCTAGGAATATGAAATATTAATGGAGATTATTTTCTGCCAAGATCTTTGTAATCTTGTCATTCTAATTATTGACCTTGGATCTAAACACATATCAAAACACCTGGATAGTTACTGGATTAGTCAAGGCCATGGTGGGAAACAGGCATGATTGTTTGATGGGAGAGATGAATAAGAAAAAAAAAAATTTATAAAGGTAGACAAGGTGTGAGAAAGAAACAGGATATTGCAACACTTCCAGAATAGCAAGAGCAGGAAGTCCTTACTACCACAAGGCTTTACCCAAAGGAAATGGTCATTGAGACGTTGAAAGCAAGGTGCCTGTATGAACAGGGCCACCTGACAGGAGCTGTAGCCTTTAGTAAAGAGACAAGTCCATTCTGTGAAGACCTGGCAGAAAGTGAACCTCATCCATCTCCCCGCTGTTCATATCTTGACAGTGTCTTCATTATCTAAACTCAGAAAGCCAAAAACAAGCAAACCACACATGCCAGCCTTCTAGGACTATATAAAGGTGCTTGCATACTCAGTCACTCAGTCGTGTCCGACTCTTTGTGACCCCATGGACTGTAGCCCACCAGGCTCCTTAGTCCATAGTATTTTCCAGGCAAGAGTACTGGAGTGGATTGCCATTTCTTGCTCCAGAGGAATATTCCTGACCCAGAGGTCAAACCCATGTCTCCTACTTGGCTGGCAGATTCTTTACCACTGAGCCACCTGGGAAGCCCTCAGTGATAAAGAGGGGGTTCTGGAGGACAAACACAGCATATTTGGCACAGAAGATCCTTTCATAATTTGTTAAAGCAGCAGGGTAAACTCTGGCAGGCAAATTCATTTTTAAGAGTTTAAATTTTCATTGCTATCACTGTAGAGCTATTTTCCCCTCTCTCAAATATATTTAATATAATGAAAAATGTCTTTTTTTCATACAAGAATTAAAAGAATTGATTCAGGAATATTATAAAGTTGGAAATATTGACTTTGGTTCCATTAATCTAGTTTTCTCCTTTCCTTGTTCACCAAAGCCTAGGTCTTTTATCATGTCCCCTCTCCCATCATATTGACCTCTAGAGCTATTGAAAGATGGTATCACTTAGCTACTCTTTTTCTCTCCCAAACCAGCTATCAGCAAATAGTGCTAATGATATAAACTTGCAAATCTTCACTAATGCCTTTGAAGCTTATAAAAGCATAACACCTTTGCCTGATATTTCAAAAACTCAGGTATGGAAAATAGTTTTGATGACTGGGATAAAAGAAAGAAGACTGTCATACAAATGCCCTGTGAGCCGTGCCCAGTAAGCGAGACTCCTTGGGGTAGTCATTGTGCTGTTGGTCAGATATTTGTGGTTCTCCTAGAATGTGGTGTCATTGCACCTTCTTGTCCATTGTGGTTTGGTATGGTCATGCAATTTGCTTTGTCCAATAACAAGTATTGATTATGGGAGGAAACTTTAAAATCCAAGCCTGGTTCATATTTTTAGCTCCTTCTCTCTATCACAGTATTAAGCAATGTTCAGATAGTGACTCCTCTACAGCCAGGATCCTGAACTGAATATAACTTGACTGAAATATGCCATCAGCAAGCAATACATCTCACCTGTTTTCAAAACTCTGAAATTCGGTGTTATATGTGACCATGGCATAACATAGCCCATAAAAATTGACACAATTCTCAGGAAATTAATTTACACCACTAATATCTTCTTTGTATACAATGATACTCTGATTTCCTCCAAACTCTGGTTTTTCTTATTTTGTTTTTAAAGTCCAAAAATACACTCAGGGGCATGTACATTTTGTGAACAGATTTATCTGATATATATGTCTGATATATCAGGGAAGGCTCAATAAATTTCTGGAATATTAAATGCTCATACTTAAGTGATTATTTTATATTTCACAAGTCAAAGATACAAAAATTGTGTGAATAGTGTAATTATACAAAGTAACAGGAATGCTACCAATAGAGCCCACAAGTGCTTTTAGATAGATGTCTTATAGCTCCTTAGAAGAATTTGGAAATATTCCCACTCTGAAAAATAATTCCCTAAATTATGAGGTTGAAAGGTTACTTCTGATATTCCCATATTATTGGTTTCATGAGTTCTTTATTTATTTATTTTGTTTCTTAAACCGTCTAGAGTTTTTTTTTTTTTTTCCCTAAGTTGAAATTATGTCTTTTAGAAATACTATAGGAAGGAAAACAAGAACACAAACAAACAAAAAACCCTGAGAGTAAAAGTAATTTAACTTTGGATATAATAACTAAACGGACATAAATATCTCAGAGAATGTTCTCTGTTTCAACTATGAGTGTTCGATGGAGTGAAGAAACACACAGGAATCACATTAAAGTAAAATTAGTCAGCTGAAACCTACTACATATGCCTCAGTGATTAAAGAATATTTTATTTCTATCAGTTATGCAAATTGAGGACCAGGTATTTTAAGGCTTTCCCAGTTCACATATTAATTCAGAATATATGAAATAATTTGAATGAAAATGACCTCGAGGCATATCTCAAAAAGTCCATATATACGCACAGAATTATAAACTCATTGGCCTTTTGTGCTATATTAGTCCATCCTCGTCAGAAAGTTTACCATTAAAACAATGTTCAGTTAAATAAAGAAGCTTTTTGCTTTTAAACAGAAATGTGAAATCTTTGCTAATGATTGATGGAGTTCACCTTAATGTTCTCAAACCTCATGAACATCAAATTTACCTTGGGCACTTATTAAAAATTCAGACTCCTCTGTGACTCCAAAGAGCTTGATTTGGTGGTCAGAGGTCAAATTGATCAGGTTATTTCTGATGCAAGCCTAGTCATTGACCATTGAGAAACATAGCCAAGACAGAGCCCTTACAAGGGCATTGATTTTGTCCATTTGCATCACACATTTTTAGTTAACATGCTTTCTATAAAATTCTCTTCTCTAACAACAAAGGAGAAAGGAACATATTATCCCACTGATTTATTTTCCTTGATGAAAAGTAAATTATTCATTTTTTATTAAATGAGTAAACCATTTACTATTCAAGTCACATATTATTGGACATTTTTTACAAGCAAATAACTTCTCAGAAATTCTGTGACTGTGAAAATTAGACTGATTACTTGCTGTATTTAACACTGTGTTAATTGTATCTGACTTCACTGAACACAGACACCCCTAATTTCATCCACTCTTTCTTATTGAGAATAATTTTCAGACTTTACATTGATAAGACTATTTTATTATTTTTTTATAAAAACTTTCTCACCACTGGCAATGCCTTTGTAAGTGTATCTCTACTTGACTTGTATGAATCCTATAAGCTCTTTTATTTTCCCTGGGAACCTCTGAGACATTTCCTGAACATATAAAAATATTGTTCAGTTGTACAAATTACAAAAATAAATGAACCTTACTAATTGTCTTTTGGTCAGCTTACTTTGCATTTCTGTCTGTTTCTTCTTTAAAAACATAAGAAATACATGGTGTAATAATTGAAAAATGGCAAAAAATGAATAAATGAATGACTACCTCCAAATCCTTCCACTGAGATACAACTACTATTAAATTTTGGCTTTGTATGCTTTTATAATTTTTTATCCTATGTGCATATAATTGTAAGCCAGAAAGAAAAACACCAATACAGTATACTAACGCATATATATGGAATTTAGAAAGATGGAAACAATAACCCTGTGTACGAGACAGCAAAAGAGACACCAATGTATAGATCAGTCTTATGGACTCGGTGGGAGAGGGAGAGGGTGGGGAGATTTGGGAAAATAGCATTGAAACATGTATAATATCATGTATGAAATGAGTCGCCAGTCCAGGTTCGATGCACGGTACTGGATGCTTGGGGCTGGTGCACTGGGACGACCCAGAGGGAGGGGAGGGGAGGGAGGAGGAGGGTGGAGGGTTCAGGATGGGGAACGCGGGTATACCTGTGGCGGATTCATTTCGATATTTGGCAAAACTAATACAATTATGTAAAGTTTAAAAATAAAATTAAATTAAAAAGAAAAAAAAGAAAAAAAAAACATTAAAAATCATGATAAATATAACTAGCACTATTGTCTGTTACACATGAAAGTCAGTGAGAGAGTAAATCCTAAGAGTTCTCATCACAAGGAAAAAACATTTTCTATTTCTTTAATGTTGCATCTACATTAGGTGATGGATGTTCACAAAACTTATTATGGTAATCCTTTCACAATGTATACTCAGATCATTACGCTATGCACCTTGTCCTGTATGTCAATTATATCTCAATAAAACTAGAGGAAAAAAGTAATAAAAACAAACATCAATCATCTATTATGCAACCTGCTTTTTTCCCTATTAACCTGTTTCCTTCTTCAATGCTCACCACCTATTCCTCTATTTCATCTTTCCTGTTCTATTGTTTTGCTGCTTCTAAGCTGATTGAGCTATAACTGACCTATAGGACTGTATAAGTTTAAGGTATACATCTGTGATGATCTGATACATGTATAGACTGCAAAACATTTACCACAACAAGGTTAGTTAAACATCCTTCATCTCAAGTTTATTACCTTTTATTTGTTACTGTTATGGTGAGAACAGTTAAGATCTATTCTCACAGAACTTTTGCTAGCCCTAATCATTATGCTACAGTCTACATTAGATCCCTGGGACTTCTTCTTCTTATAAGTGTACATTTGTATCCACTGACCAATATGTCCCACTTTCTCCCACCACATCCAGCCCCTGGAAACCTATTCTCTGTTTCTGAGTCTGATGTTTTTAGATTCCTCATATAAGTGAGATCATACAGGGTTTATCTTTCTCTCTTTGACTAATTTCACGTATCACAATGCCTCAAGGTCCATCTACATTGTACAAATGGAAGGATTTCTTTCTATGACTGAATAATATTTCATCACACACAATACACAACACACACACACATATCACACTTGTATCATCTATTTATCTGTTGATGGACACATAGGCTGCTTTCATGTCTTGGCAATTGGGAATAATGTTACAAGGAAAACATAAGTATAGATGTCTCTTAGAGGTAGTGATTTCATTTCTTTTGGTTATATGCCAGAAGTGGGATTGCTAGATTATACAGTAGTTTTACAACCAGGCACAAGGTCCTTCTTTCTCCATATCATTGCCAGCTCCCTGTTTTTAGAACCAAAGAAGCAAATGCTGCAGTTAGATGCATTTACATTCTTTCCTTTCTTTAAACATACACTCTTCTTACAAAGACAACCAAGAGATTTTGTTCAGGGAGCCAGGGTCCTCTGCTGAGAGTGATCAGGCTCATCTATACTTCTTTAAAGTCTTGATCACTGTCATGCTTATGAACATTCTTGTGTCAGTGATATATTCACATATAATCCCATGGTTTTAAAGGTATGATGAATCTTGTGGTAGAGAATTTGCTTCCTTTGGTGGAGCTTCATTACATGGTATATATTCTCAATATACTTGAAATTAAAATGATGAACCTGAACAATGTAGTTTTTAACAAATGAGGATTTCTACAGGAGTGATCCCAACATGCATGTTCTGATAAGCTTCAAAGTCAGGACTACCTCGGTTATAATTTTAGATGGATCATGGCATATACACATGTAGAAAAGGAAAGAATACTGTGTTAATGAGTCAAATAGACAATGGGTGTATATATGAAAGAGAAGGGACACAATGACAAAGTGTGAACAAGGTTTGCTCTTATACCAGTTGTCCTATTTCTTCTACTAAGCACTTCAGTTCAGTTCAGTCACTCAGTCCTGTCCGACTCTTTGCAACCCCATGAATCACAGAACGCCAGGCCTCCCTGTCCATCACCAACTCCCGGAGTTCACTCAGACTCACGTCCATCAAGTCAGTGATACCATCCAGCCATCTCATCCTCTGTCTTCCCCTTCTCCCCCTGCCTTCAATCCCTCCCAGCATCAGAGTCTTTTCCAATGAGTCAACTCTTCGCATGAGGTGGCCAAAGTACTGGAGTTTCAGCTTTAGCATCATTCCTTCCAAAGAAATCCCAGGGCTGGTCTCCTTCAAAATGGACTGTTGGATCTCCTTGCAGTCCCAGGGACTCTCAAGAGTCTTCTCCAACACCACAGTTCAAAAGCATCAATTCTTCGGCACTCAGCCTTCTTCACAGTCCAACTCTCACATCCATACATGACCACAGGAAAAACCATAGCCTTGACTAGACGGATCTTTGTTGGCAAAGTAATGTCTCTGCTTTTCAATATGCTATCTAGGTTGGTCATAACTTTCCTTCCAAGGAGTAGGCGTCTTTTAATTTCATGGCTGCAATCACCATCTGCAGTGATTTTGGAGCCCCAAAAAATAAAGTCTGACACTGTTTCCCCATCTATTTGCCATGAAGTGATGGGACTGGATGCCATGATCTTCATTTTCTAAATATTGAGCTTTAAGTCAACTTTTTAATTCTCCTCTTTCACTTTCATCAAGAGGTTTTTGAGTTCCTCTTCACTTTCTGCCATAAGGGTGGTATCATCTGCATATCTGAGGTTATTGATATTTTTCCCGGCAATCTTGATTCCAGCTTGTGTTTCTTCCAGTCCAGCGTTTCTCATGATGTACTCTGCATATAAGTTAAATAAGCAGGGTGACAATATACAGCCTTGATGTACTCTTTTCCCAATTTGGAACCAGTCTGTTGTTCCATGTCCAGTTCTAACTGTTGCTTCCTGACCTGCATACAGATTTCTCAAGAGGCAGGTCAGGTGGTCTGGTATTCCCATCTCTTTAAGAATTTTCCACAGTTTATTGTGATCCACACAGTCAAAGGCTTTGGCATAGTTAATAAAGCAGAAATAGATGTTTTTCTGGAACTGTCTTGCTTTTTCCATGATCCAGCGGATGTTGGCAATTTGATCTCTGGTTCCTCTGCCTTTTCTAAAACCAGCTTGAACATCAGAGAGTTCACGGTTCACGTATTGCTGAAGCCTGGCTTGGAGAATTTTGAGCATTAGTTCTGACAGAATGTGGTCCACTGGAAAAGGGAATGGCAAACCACTTCAGTATTCTTGCCTTGAGAACCCCACGAACAGATTGAAAACGCAAAATGATAGGATACTGAAAGAGGAACTCCCCAGGTCAGTAGGTGCCCAATATGCTACTGGAGATCAGTGGAGAAATAAGTCCACAAAGAATGAAGGGATGGAGCCAAAGCAAAAACAATACCCAGCTGTGGATGTGACTGGTGGTAGAAGCAAGGTCCGATGCTGTAAAGAGCAATATTGCATAGGAACCTGGAATGTCAGGTCCATGAATCAAGGCAAACTGGAAGTAGTCAAACAAGAGATGGCAAGAGTGAATGTTGACATTCTAGGAATCAGTGAACTGAAATGGTCTGGAATGGGTGAATTTAACTCAGATGACCATTATATCTACTACTGCGGGCAGGAATCCCTCAGAAGAAATGGAGTCGCCATCATGGTCAACAAAAGAGTTCAAAATGCAGTACTTGGATGCAATCTCAAAAATGACAGAATGATCTCTGTTTATTTCCAAGGCAAACCATTCAATATCACAGTAATCCAAGTCCATGCCCCAACCAGTAACGTTGAAGAAGCTGAAGTTGAAAGGTTCTATGAAGACCTACAAGACCTTTTAGAACTAACACCCCAAAAGATGTCCTTTTCAGTATAGGGGACTGGAATGCAAAAGTAGGAAGTTAAGAAACACCTGGAGTAACAGGCAAATTTGGCCTTGGAGTACAGAATGAAGCAGGGCAAAGACTCATAGAGTTTTGCCAAGAAAATGCACTGGTCATAGCAAACTAAGCACTTATCACTGCTTATTAAAGGATCTAACTGGGTAAGTGCATTAAAGTAGCAATAATAATGATAACCACTAACATTTCTCCAGTGCACTGAGCTCTTTATGTGTCATGTCATTAAGCCTCCCACCACCCCGTGATTAACTCATTGAAGTTAAATAACTTAGCCACGATTACAAAGGTAGTAAGTTATGTCTCTAGAGGTGAGGGTTCAGAGCCTGTGCTCTTAATCACTCCATGGTGATAATGTTATTAATAATAATATGTGCTCTGAAAATGCTGCTTCTTAGCCTTTACTCTCAGAAACTATCATTAGTTCTTGATTCACTCAATTTTGAGCCCCTTGTCTACAGGGATGATGAAGTTTCTGTTCTGCAAAACAACAATTTCCTAACTGGTATTTACCACCTTCTGCCCAATGTCCCCCAAGGATGGAAATTCATGGCCTATGCACCTTATCCTGACCATTCTGAGGATTGCAGTTAAAGCCACAGATTGAGCTATCCTCCACAGACCCAGCATAACATGGTATAGCTTGGATTTGCCTCTTTTGGAAAAGGAAATAACTGGAGAAATAGCTATGTACACCATAGTAGGCTTGTAAAGGAGACAAAACCATGCCACCATCTGTGGTGCTCTAGAAACATTTAAGATAATTATTTTATTACTCACTCATTTCATCTTAGTAAAGTGTGCAGTGTTACATGCAGTTAAATCTAAAAAAATATAATACATCACATAGTATCCTGAGCTGTCAAAGAAACATGAAATTCACTTTTGGAAGGCAAATCTCAAACAAAAATTTAAGGATAGGAAGGAAAAAAAAAATGCGCCAACCTAATCACAAAGTTATCTCCTGGTGGCAACAGTTTTTAAGATGAAATCCTATGGTTATAATTAATTCCTTGATTATCTTTTCACCCAAAAGGGAAAAGACCATGATTAAGGATTATGATTTATTACTTCATATTTCTAAAGGTATTTATATTCAAAAAAAGAGAGATTCTACCTGATCTCAGATATGCCTAATTCTCCTGATCTGCACAAACATATAGCACTTGAGAAGAGACACTGAAACTTTTGTATTATTCAATAAGACAGAGTAATATATGAAATAACATGAAAAATACGTGATTTGGGGAAAAACTTTTTCTTTCATGTAAGGATCCTAGGGAATGCATACTTTTCATTTTATCTTGAGTAAACTCATTATGATTATTAGTGCTAGCACCAGGCTACAGAATGAAACACAAGTGATGGAGCCTCATATTTTGCAGCTAAAGAGTCAGAAGAGCAAATTTTGAACCACAGAAACTGAACCTGTTCCACAGTCCATTTTGCATTGTACACGTCTCTCTGGTATGTTATCTCACATGTGCAAGTATTTATATTGTGGAATATATACTTCAGAATTTCAAATACTGAAATGTTTGACCATTTTAAGCTGTGTTGCAGAGGATCATAATGTTGAAAACCCACATTTTGAACAAGGTCCAAATCCCTAATGCTCATTAGCTGTTTGTCCTTAGGCAACTATTTAATTAACATCCATCCACCCAGTTGAACAAGCCTTGACTTTTTTCTTTTTTCTAATCGTCTCACTCAATCCATTACTAAGTCTTGCCAGTTCTATTTCCTAAACTTCTCGACCCTATTCACTTGTCTCTGTCCTCTGTGTCATTACCTGCTCCAAGGCACTTGGATCTTTCTCCTTCACTCCTACAGAAGCATCCTAACTGATACCTATCCATCCTCTTGTGTTGTTTTCTAGTCCAGTACCGAAAGAGCAACCAAAGTGACCTTTTTACAGTACGAATCTGATTCTAGTTCACTAGTTAAAATACAAATAATCAAATAACACTTTTGTTTTCCCATTTTCTTTAGGCTAAAATCTAAAATTAATAGGTGGTCTGCAAGAAGGCCGAGCAAGGGCCAGAGTCTCCTTTCTCTACTCCTTTTTCCTTGTACCGCAATCACATGAGCCATCTATGATTTTTCTAAAATGTGTCAGACTCCTTTCCCAGGTCAGGACCTTTGCAGACATTATGATTCTCTTTCTGATTCTGTCCTCACCTCCCCCACCCCACTGCCAGCCTCTCCTTGGCTGTCAAGTTCTTCAGGACTCCTAAACTTCCGTTTTAGATCAGTGTACTTTATAATTTCATACTGCTCTGGATTTCTCTGTACCACTTGCCACAGTTGTGACCAACTGATTTGTTCCTGAATCAGCTGCACAGGATTTCACCAGTGAATTAATGGAAATCCCATACCCCATCGAAACACAGATTCAATGGACCATACGAATCATCTCTGCAAGAGACAGAACAGGCAGTTGGTCAATAATTGTTGAGTATATAAGTGGAACTCTGACCCTCAGATTCCCTTCTGTGCAATGGGATAATAAGTATGTTTATTTCATAAGAGTTTAATGAAGATTGATGAGATATCATCCCTAATGCAGAAAGCATAGTGTCTTTCAAACAGTAAACACCATCATGTTTGCTTTTTAACTTGATAGGTTTAAAAAAAAATACGGGAGCATAATTGCTTTACAATATTATGCTGGTTTCTGCCATATATCAACATGAATCAGGTATACACATGTTCCCTCCCTCCTGAACCCCCTCCCATCTCCCCCTTCTAGGTTGGCACAGAGCACTGGGTTGAGCTCCCTGTGTCACACAGGAAATTGCAACTGGTTACCTATTTTACAAATGGTAATGTATATGTTTCCATGCTACGTGCAATTCATCTGGCCCTCTCCTTCCCCTACTGTGTCCACGAGTCTGTTCTCCATGTCTGTGTCTCCATTGCTGCCCTGCAAATAGGTTCATCAGTATCATCTTATATCTGTCAGTTCCTGTGATGATACAGCTTATA
Source organism: Bos indicus x Bos taurus (assembly GCF_003369695.1). Lineage (NCBI taxonomy): Eukaryota > Metazoa > Chordata > Mammalia > Artiodactyla > Bovidae > Bos > Bos indicus x Bos taurus. The sequence continues at coordinate 15,570,891 of NC_040083.1, read as the reverse complement.
TTGTTTATTTATTTTTACTTTTTTTGGTAATAATAATTAAAATTACGGACAAAAAAGACCAAATGAATTACTTTAAATACTTAGAAGCATATACTAGCAATGGAAGATTAGAAAGATAAATTAAGGAAATAATCTTATGTATCATCACAAGAAGAATAAAATACTTGGGGATAAACCTATCTAAGAAGGCAAAAGACCTTTACTCAGAAAACTATAAGGTATGGATGAAAGAAATCAGAGATGACACAAACAGATGGACAGATATACCATGTTCTTGGATTGGAAGAATCATTATTGTGAAAATGACTATATCACTCAAAGCAATCTATAGATTCAACACAATCCCTATCAAATTACCAATGGCATTTTTCACAGAACTAGAATAGAATATTTTTACAATTTGTCAGAAGACTCCAAATAATCAAAGCAATCTTGAGAAAGAAAAAATGCAGCTGGAGGAATCAGGCTCCCTGACTTCAGACAATACTGCAAAGCTACAGTCATCAAGACAGTATGGTATTGGCACAAAAACAGAAATACAGGTCAATGGAACAAGATAAAAATATCCAGAGATAAGTCCACACAGCTATTGTTACCTAATCTATGATAAAAAAGGCAAGAACATATAATGGGGAAAAGACAGTCTCTTCAATAAATGGTTCTAGGAAAACTACACAGTTACATGTAAAAGAATGAAATTAGAATATTCCCTAATACCACACATATAAATAAACTAAAAATGGATAAAAGTACTAAATGTAAGGCCAGATACTATAAAACTCTTAGAGGAAAACATAGCAGAACACTTTTTGATATAAATTACTGCAAGATCTTTTTGGATCCACTCCCTAGAGTAATGAAAATTTTAAAAAATAAATAAATAAGCAAATGGGATCTAACTAAACTTAATAGCATTTGCATAGCAAAGGAAACCATAAACAAGACAAAAAGACAACTTTCAGGATGGGAGAAAATATTTGCAGACAAAGTACCAACAAAGGATTAATCTCCAAAATACACAAAGAACTCATGTAGCTCAATTAAAAAAAAAAAAAAAAACCCAAACAACCCAATCAAAATATAGGCAGAGGATCTAAATAGATATTTCTCCAAAGAAGACATATAGATGGCCAAAAAACACATAAAAAGATGCTCAACATCACTAATTATTAGAGAAATACAAATTCAAACTACAATGATGTGTGTGTATGTGTGTGTGTGTGTGTGTGTGTGTATATATATATATATATATCAATGATTTACTTTGCTGTACACTTTAAACTAACACAACATTTTAAATCAAATATACCCCAATAAAAATTTAAAATAAATATTTAGAGGATAGTCACTTATTTGGTATAAACCTAGCATATTAGATAAAAACTATCAGTTTTTACTATTTTTGAAAGGATTAACAGGGCCTTCTATATTGTCTTTAAGTTACTTGATTGGTCTACTAAATCCTTTTTATTGTTGTATCACTTTGAGAAAAATAAAAAGAATACACATTGATTACAGTAAAACAGTGAAGAGCTCTCATGATATTTTTGTGGATAAGATAGAGGATTATGGTCATATTGGAGGATTCAGAATGTGCTGATTTCAACTGATGCCAATCAAAAGAGAGTTCTCTATTATAGTTCCTTTTCTATTCATTTTTATTAATGAATTCCTTAAAGACAGAGAAACTAAGCTTCTCCTGTGAGATTATTACTTGGAGCTAAGGATGAGAGAGTGGGGGAAGGGAGGGAGATAGTTAATATGTTTACTGGCAGAACTGATTAACATCCAAAAATAACTTGAAAGGATAGAATAAAAGGACAATTAAAAACAGCATTAAAATGCTGCATGGGTTTGAAAACTGTACAAATACAAAACAGGGAGGACTTTCCTGGGTAAACAGAAGCTGGTATAAGGATAAAACCTACAGCTTTTATTGATTAATGATGTGATGGTGGTGGTGGTTTAGTGGCTAAGTCATGTCCAACTCTTGCGACCCCATGGACTGTAGCATGCGAGGCTCCTCTTCCATGGGATTTTCCTGGCAAGAATACTGGAGTGGGTTGCCATTTCCTCCTCTAGGGGATCTTTCCAACCCAGGGGTCAAACCCAGGCCTCCTGTGTTGCAGGCAGATTCTTTACTGACTGAACTCCAAGGGAACCCCAGCTGCTAACACAAGGAAAATTAATTTTTCCAATAGGCATTTCGTTAAAAATTAAAACAAAGAAAGGAAAGACTGACAAACCTGACTCTTTTTCACCCTTCCAAATTCATCCTTTTTCAAAAGCCTCAGCTTCACAGTTAAACAATAGCAGCCACTATATATATATATATATATATATATATATAATATCATTTTAAAACTATCACAACAAAATTTTAGATTTATTAATAGACATATAAGCATGTACAGAGTTGGAAAACATTTTGCCTATACAGTTTCAAGTCTCACTCTCTTAAAGTCTTTTTATTAAAATACTTACTGAAGAAGGAGGATATCCATTAAAAATTATTGCAAACTAACCATACATATAAACTTATGCACTAAGGGGAACTTTAAGAGGGGAAAGACATCATTCTTGATTCCAAGAAATTTACAGTTTCGAACAGGAGAGGATCCAAATGCAGATAAACATAACATATATGAGAAAAGAGAATGAGAAAAGAAGGGAATGCTAAACATGCTGATATTGAAAAGAAGGAGATTTACTTCCTTCTGATCATGAAGCATAGATGACTTCCAGGTGGAGGTGGCTTTAACTTATGCTCTGAATGACTGGTAGTATCAGACATGGAGGGAATAGTATTATCAGATGGAAGGAAGAGTGTGAGAAAAGCATGGCTCCGGTAGTAACTACAGTGATTATGGGAACAGTGAATAGTCCAGTTCCACTGAAATGCAGGGCAAGTGAAAGGAAGTGGCAAGAGAAGCGAGAAAAGCAACATCACTGGTAGTGAAAATCATTAGTGGCATGTCAAAGAACTAGAACTTATTTTACAGGCAATGGTGGTTTTAAATAGATAGATATAAATGTATAAGTGTTAAAGTCTTGCTACATATTTTAGAGCTATAATTTTGAATGAGAGAAGTCTCAATTCTGAGATTGACTATAGAAAATAAATTAAATTATATAACCAGCTGAAGTGCCTATCAGTTTCTACCTGTCTTAGAAAGCTGGCTGTGGCTGAACCTCTTTTCCTTACCTCTGGTCACTGGGTTGAAGGAGGAAGGGTGGGACTGTTTTTTAAATCTTTAGACACACAGCGACCCCCATTCCGCATCACTTGTGCATCACACCTGTGCATTACACTGACACCTGTATACCATTTTCTATGGAAGCTGCACCAATTTACATTTCCACCAACAGTGCATGAAGGTTCCCTTTTCTCCACATCCTCACCGGTACTTGTAACCCTTTTTTTGTTTTTATAATAGTTATTCTAACAGGTGTGGGATGATTATATTTCATTGTGGTTTTGATTTGTGATGATTAGTAATGCCGAGCACTTTTCATGTACCTGTTGACTATTTGATTGTCTTCTTTCAAGAACATTATCTTTTTGCTATCATAAATCCATATATTATGTGCATAGCACAGTGAGGGCTGTCAGTTGAAATGCTATTATAAAAAAAAAGCACAACTTTTATGTTTTCATGAATGTTTATGTATAACAACTCTGCTAGAAGATATTCTGGATGTTTTTATTTTATACTCTTTTTATGTTATAAAAAATTGGGAGCTGCGTTAGGCATTACTGACAAAAAACATTAGGGAATTCCCTGGTGATCCGGTGGCTAAGACTTCACACTCCCAATGCAGGGGGCCTGAGTTCAATACCTGGTTCAAGACTATATCCCACATGCCTCAACTAAAAGGTCCTGCCTGCCACAGTGAGGACCCAGCAGAGCCAAATAAATAAATAAAAATTTAAAAAGTTAAGCCATATAAAAATAAATGATTAATACCTATATTTAAATAGTCCAGTCTTCTCACTGATTCTATCACTTAACTGCAGTGAGTAGCATGAATAAGCCCAAGTCTTATCCTTCATTTTGAATAGAAATGGTCTTATGAAATTGTCATGTGTTGAATAGGGCATCTGGAGTGTAGTTTAGGAGACAAGTACAACTTCAAAGTGAAAAGAGACACAAATTTCAAATGGAAGTGTGAAATTGTATCAAATTGCTTAATAAAAATAAGGATGCATGCACCTAACCAATAAGGATCAATCATTAGTTCCAGGTCTTTAATGCTCCTCTATGTTTCATAAGTACGCTACTTTGGAATGAGGTTTCAGTGATCCATATGATCATGTTCCTTTGGACACTGCTGTCAAAATTATTTTCCCTCAGTATTTTAAAGTAATAACTCAAGAAAAACAATTATACTATTTAGGGTAAAAAAGAAGAGAAGTGATAATGGAATGCTTCTCTGACATCCCAGGCTACAGTCTAACTCACTACAGGAAAATATGTTTAAAAGGTGGGATAGAATGTCTACACAAATAATTTTGCCAAAATTTTATTTGTTTTAATTGAATGAACTAGTGAATTCAATAAAACCACCAGAGACATTCCTTCTGATTACTTAATATTCACCAAATAGACAAACTCAAGTTTTTGTTAATATTAAAATCTTCATTTTTGCCACCAACAGTGTTAGTTTTGGGGAGGAAAGGTCTCAGTCTATTTTAAACCTGATGCTCATTAAATACATATGACAATAGACCTTCGTGAGCAATATGGATGATCTCTCAGAATGGAAGACAGGTAAATATAAATGTGTTTCTGTTTTCACCTTGGCAGAATTTTGCTGTTCATTTGTATGAATATTCTGTTGTTATGTCACATACTATAAAGAGACTTCTTTTAGAGTGTGAATTCAGAAACATCTATGCTTTCAAATCCTTCATTGGAAGGACTGATGTTGAAGCTGAAACGCCAATACTTTGGCCACCTGATGCAAAGAGCTGACTCATTTGAAAAGACCCTGATGCTGGGAAAGATTGAGGGCAGGAGGAGAAGGGGACAATACAGGATGAGATGGTTGGATGGCATTACCAACTCAATGGACATGGGTTTGGGTCAACTCTGGGGCTTGGTGATGGACAGGGAGGCCTGGCGTGCTGCAGTCCATGGGGTCTCAAAGAGTCGGACATGACTGAGCGACTGAACTGAACTGAACTGATGCTCTCAAATATAATAAATATAGGTTTAACTATAGTTTTAAATAATTAGGCCTTGTTCTATAGAATTAAAACTGAAAATGTCCAAAATAATAAACAACATTAAGCAATTTTAAAGATTAAATATTTTAGGGCTTCCCTGGTGGCTCAGAGGGTAAAGCGTCTGCCTGCAATATAGGAGACCTGGGTTTGATCCCTGGGTCAGTAATATCCCCTGGAGAAGGAAATGGTAACCCACTATATATAAAAACCTAATTCATTTAGTTTAAACCTTTACATTTCTGTAATTATAAAAATATACTGAAATGGTGAAATTTAACAGATGAAAAACGTAACTTCTAGAAAGGTAGAAGAGAAAAATACAAACACATAAATTATAGGGGAAACTCTGAAATTGTTTTCAGATAAGTAAAATGGTCCAATTCACATTTTAGAAATTCATACCAGATTTCTTGTTAACACTAGAACATAACCATACGATGAGTGCTGAACCCTGTATTTAATCTGTATTTTCATTTTATTTACATGCTTCATTTAATTACTAATTTATCCAGTGTTTATTTCTACTGTTTCAAATACAATCACAACAAATAAGATAGATGAAATGGATGAATAGATGTGAATTTTTGGTCTATCTGTGAATTTTTGGTAATGCTTGAAAGTAAAATTTTGAATTGTTGTTGTTTAGTTGCTAAGTCATGTCCAACTCTTTGCAACACAATGGACTGTAGCCCACCAGGCTCCTTTGTCCATGGGATTTCCCAGGTAAGAATACTAGAGTGGGTTACCATTTCCTTCTCCAGAGGGATCTTGCCAACCCAGAGATGGAACGCATGTCTCCTACTTTGGCAGGTGGGTTCTTTACCACTGAGCCACCAGGGAAGCCCCACATTTTGGATCCAGCCTATTAAATTACAAATTGAATGGAACATTCAGATGCAATTTTAATTCCAAGACAAAGAAATTTCATTTATGTTTCTTTGATTTCAGATTTTTACTTCTACAAAGGATTTTACTTTTAAAAAGTTTAAAATCACTATATAGTTCGGAGAAGCTTGATTTTTTTTTTTCCAGAAAGTAAAAAGGTCCCATCAATATTTCTAGGCAATCATACCAGATTTCTTGCTAATGCTAGAATAGATTTATTCAAATGTATGTTGAGTCCTCTATTTTACTGATATTCCTGTTACTCAAGATATTTTTTGAACTCCTCTTTGGTATCTAACTTCAGAGCTCATGGCACATTATTTAAATAACTTCCTAATTCTGTGTTGAGCATCAGTGAGATTAGAGGGTTTGTGTGTGTGTGTGTGCACCATTTTTTTTTTTAATCCTTCAGATGACTTTTCTGACCAATGCAGATATAAATATTGACCAATGCCTTCAATCTTTACTCTAGCTATCCCACAGTCTGCCTGTATTCATGGCAGCATGGATAAAATTAGAGGACTGAGAAGACTAAGATGGACTAAGAGCTTGGAACTAAGCTCTTCATAACACTTGTAGAAATCATTCTTGTGTACACACACACAATACTTAGTGTAGATTTCTGATCATGAAACTTCAAGATAAAGACACTTGTATTGCATGAGATAAAATGAAAGTGTGGGAAGCAATACTGCAAAAGGAATGAATTCAAAGCAGTGAATTATCATGGCTAATTCCTTTAAATAGGTTTATACACTTGACAGAAATCATAGAAAATGGATTTTTTCCCCCATAATAAAGGATCAAAAACATTTCTGAAACTACTCTTTTCCCTTTGGGACAATTTTAATACAGATGAAGGAGCTTTAGAAGAATGAGTTAACAAAAAACACTACTTAACCATCTGCTAGAACACAATGTGGAATGTTTTCAATACCTCTCAGCTTGCTTAACTGAATTTCAGAATGCAAGCATTAGTATTAAGAATAAGAACTAAGGATTTCCTGAAATCATTTCGTTTTTATCCTTGCTGTCCCTAGTATACTTTCCAACCCCTTCACTAACTCTCTCTATTGCTTTTCCATTCCCTGAAGTTTAAAATTAAATTTATGTTTATTTGGCTTATAGAAAACCATAATGCTTGTCACATGGAGAGAATATGAGTTATAAAAATAGTCATGAGGGGACATTAGTTTAGGGACAAAAGACATTAACATTTTTTCCAGAATATGAGGTTTGTATGTCTGCTGTTGTATACTGGTCTACCAAAGGAGTTCTTTCTTTGTCCTAACTGATAGACACTATTGGTAAAAGTGGATACATTTCTAATATAAATCTAATGTATTTTTATTAAAAAATTATTCACAAAGTCATTTGAACATGAGCATGATTTCCTATCTAAATGCTTGTGTGAGGACAAAGCTACCCTTTCTCTAATGTGCTTACAGGAAAATTATATAAGAAGCAACCCAAACAAGTCTGTTATCAAATGACAAATAACAAAGACAATCAAAACCAACACATGAGTACAGGATGCAATTAAAGTCAGGAGCCAAAGGGGAAAGGGGGTGTAAATACCAAAGTGGAAAATAATAGTAATAGCACAATAAAAGTGTTTCAAGAAGGAACTATAAGAAGAGTGACATATTTATTATTTAAATCTTTGCTCTCATTACAGTCTAGGAGAAAAGGGCATGCTACTTTCTTGATTACAATCCATCAGTGTTATTCTAATGTACAAAGGGGCAGGTACAAATTTCTTACACAAAATATTAAAGCATTCTTGAGACAGCCTTTACCTAGTTCTGAAATCTCATCTCCCACCTCCCCCTGCCTTGCACAGTACACTCTTGCAATACTAACCATTTTGTGGTTCCCTACCCACACCATGGAATCCTTTATCCATACGCTATTCTCTCTGCTCATGCTGACCCAGTATCTGGAAGGCCCCTGTATTCTCCGGTGCCAGACGTACATATTAATCCTTAAAGACTCATCTCAACGTATTAGTCCTTCCACATCCCATATTCCCCATACATTTTCTTCCCTTTCATTTTTATCCTCAAATTCTGTTTCTCAAGTAATAATGAACATTTGTTAGTACATTTCATTCATGGGATAATGGCTAGTAATTTTTGAGTGTTTCTTTTACAATGGGTGCTGTATTAAGTGCTTCACAAACATCATGCTTTTCAATCGCCACATCAACTTTCTTAAAGTAAGTACTATTACTGATAAAGTAAAGTAATTACTGATAAAGTAAGTACTATTTTACAGATGAGTAAATAAAAATATCAATAACTGAAGTCACATGCTGATTGGTGTTAAGACCAAGATTCAATCCACACGTGGTCACAGAAGCTGGCTCTGCTCCTCAGTTTATTTACTTCTACCCCTAATCCAAGCATCACTTCTATAGTAGGCTGCCTCACTTACAGCTCCCCCAGACTTTGCTGGGAGTCACCATCTTCTCTGTATCTACTACCTCAGAGGCATGGTAATATAACTTCCAAATGCATAAAATGAGGAAGGAGAGAAATAAATCAAAAATATGGAGAACACCAAAGGAGAAATTTGGACTTTCTGAAGTCTCCTTTCAAGTCAGATGCTTGCTCAATTCTGATTGCTCCCTTTCCAGAGTACTATATGGACAAGTGAGTGTTTTAGAAGTTTTGTGAGAAACTGTCCAGTAATGCACACATTGGAACCAGGGTCATCTTTCTCTCTGCCTCAAACTGTCATTTTGGAGACCCATGAAGATTCTTCTCTCTGATATGCATGACACAAACTGGACATAGAGGTATATGTAATATTCTTTAATCTAAAGCTTCTAATTCAAGGAATGTTTGTGAAAAATATAAGCAATGATCTGGGAGCAGGCTTTTCCATTATGAAGGATCAGCAGTCTTTATACACAACTTTTATGAACCCTCTTGCATCCATTCCTCATGGGTATTTATTCAAAATAATTTGAACTCTTTCTACTCTAAAAGTCTTTTTATCACTTCCTGAATTTGGGATCTTCCAGAACTTTAGGAGTAGGAATCATATTCTACAGTCTATAATAAGGAGAGAGCACTGGCCTGAAATTGCTGAAGTGCTGTTATGTAGCTTTTTGTTGTTGTTTAGTTGGTAAGTTGTGTCCAGCTCTTTTTCAATCCCATAGACTGTAGTCTGCCAGTCTCCTCTGTCCATAGAATTTCCCAGGCAAGAAGACTGGAGTGGGTTTCCATTTCTTTCTCCAGGGGATCTTCCTGATCCAGGGATCAAACTTGCGTCTCCTGCATTGGCCTTTACCATCAGAGACACCAGTAGCTACTTAAAATCATAAGTGAACATAATCTATCTCACAGCTAATTCCAGATGCAAAACAGTCAAGTACTCCGTTATGGAAACACAAAACTCTAGAGAGATCAGGAAGAAACCTTGACCTGTTGCAGTGATTAAAAAAGTGCTGATGATCTCTGTTTTTCTGGTACTCTCTTGCTTTTTCTATGAGGTGACAGATGTTGGCAATTTGATCTCTGGTTCCTCTGCCTTTTCTAAATCCAGCATGAACATCTGGAAGTTCTCAGTTCATGTATTGCTGAAGGCTGGCTTGGAGAATTTTGAGCATTACTTTGCTAGCATGTGAGATGAGTGCAACTGTATAGTAGTTTGAACATTCTTTGGCATTGCCCTTCTCTGGGACTGGAATGAAAACTGACTTTTTCCAGTCCTGTGGCCACTGCTAAGTTTTCCAAATTTGCTGGCATATTGAGTGCAGCACTTTCACAGCATCATCTTATAGGATTTGAAATAGCTCAGCTGCAATTCCATCACCTTCACTAGCTTTGTTCATAGTGATGCTTCCTAAGGTCCACTTGACTTCACACTCCAAGATGTCTGGCTCTACATGAGTGCTCACACTATCATGGTTATCTGGGTCATTAAGATCTTTTGTGTGTAGTTCTGTGTATTCTTGCCACCTCTTCTTAATATATTCTGCTTCTGTTAGGTCAATACAGTTTCTGTCCTTTTTTGGGCCCATCTTTGCATGAAATGTTCCCTTGGTATCTAATTTTCTTGAAGAGATCTCTAGTCTAGAGAATTCCAGAAATACATTTACTTCTGCTTCATTGACTATGCTAAAGCCCTTGATTATGTGGATCACAACAAATTGTGGAAAATTCTTAAAGAGATGGGAATTCCATACCACCTTATCTGCCTCTGGCAAAACCTGTATGCAGGTCAAGAAGCAATAGTAGAATTGGACATGGAACAGCGGACTGGTTCCAAATTGGGAAAGGATTACGTCAAAGCTGAATATTGTCACCCTGGTGATTTAACTTATATGCAGGGTACATCATGAGAAATGCAGGGCTGAATGAAATACAAGCTGGAATCAAGATTTTGGGGAGAACTATAAATAACCTCAGATATGCAGATGACACCACCCTTATGGCAGAAAGGGAAGAGGAACTAAAGTGCCTTTTGATGAAGGTGGAATAGGAGAGGGAAAAACCTGGCTTAAAACTCAACATTCAACTGTTGCTGGACATCTAGGCTTCTTCCATGTTCTAGCTATTGTAAATAGTCTGGAAATGAACAATGGGATACATGTGTCTTTTTCAATTTTGGTTTCCTCAGGGTATATGCCTAGCAGTGAGATTGTTGGGTCATATGGTGGTTTTATTCCTAGTTTTTTAAGAAATCTATCAATAGATGAAATGGATAAAGAAGCTGTGGTACATATACACAATGGAATATTACTCAGCCATAAAAAGGAACACATTTGAGTCAGTTCTGATGAGGTGGATGAACCTAGAACCTGTTATACAGAGTGAAGTAAGTCAGAAAGAGAAAGATAAATATCATATTCTAATGCATATATACAGAATCCAGAAAAATGGTACTGAAGAATTTATTTACTGGGCAGCAATGGAGAAACAGACATAGAGAATAGATTTAAGGACATGGGGAGAGGGAAGAGAGGGTGAGATGTATGGAAAGAGTAACATGGAAACTTACACTGCCATATGTAAAATAGATACCCAACGGGAGTTTGCTGTATGGAAACTTAAACAGGGACTCTATATCAACCTAGAGGGGTAGGATGGGGAGGGAAGTGGGAGGGAAGTTCAAATGGGAGGGGACATATGTATACCTATGGCTGATTCAGGTTGAGGTTTAACAGAAAACAGTAAAATACTGTAAAGCAATTATCCTTCAATAAAAAATAAATTAATTTTAAAAATCCTTTTGTTTATTAAAACCCTGCAATTAATACTGACTGTGCATTGGAAGAGGCCTTGAGTACAAGTATAAGCTGGAACAAGGAGCTATCCAACACTGAACTGACCCCACACTGCCCACAACAGCACCAGAGATATTCCTAGATATATTTTTACTATTATTACTTTTTAATTTTTAAAAAAATTAAGCTCTTTATTACTCCTTTAATTTTCATTTTTATGACCTACTATTACTTTGCAATAAAACCCACTATTTTTTAAAGAAAATTTCATATGCACATATTTTTTGTGATTTATTTTGTTTTATATTTTTAATATTGTATTTTTGAGAGTCTAACCTCTGTTCTAGATTTTTAATCTTTGTTTTTTGGTATTTGCTATCAATTTTGTACTTTTAAGAACTAATCTTCAGTATCCATTTTCACTTAGGGATTTGATTACTGGCTTGATTGCTCTCTCGCCTTCTGACTCTCCCTTTTCTCCCCCAGGTCACCTCTATCTCCTCCTCTCCCTTCTCTTGTCAACTTAACTCTGTGAATCTCTGAGCATTTCGGGTTGTGGAGAACACTTAGTGAACTGATTACTGGCTAGATTGCTCTCTCCCCTTTTGACTCTCTGCCTTCTCCACCTGGTCCCCTCTATCTCCCTCCCCTTCTTCTTTTCTGTCCTCTCTGTAACTCTCTGAATCTCGCTGCATATTCCTCGCTGTGGAGAACTGTTTCAACATTAACCTAGACATCTTATCAACTGTGCTGTGTGGATGGAGAAGTCTTGAGGCTTGGAGAAGGAAATGGCAACCCACTCCAGTATTCTTGCCTAGAGAATCCCGTGGACAGAGGATCCTGGTGGGCTGCTGTCCATAGGGTCACACAGAGTCAGACATGACTGAAGTGACTTAGCATGCATGCGTGCATCAGAGAAGGAAATGGCAACCCACTCTAGTATTCTTGCCTGGAGAATCCCAGGGACAGGGAAGCCTGATGGACTGCCGTCCATGGGGTCGCACAGAGTCAGACATGACTGAAGTGACTTAGCAGCAGCAGCAGCAGTCTTGAGGCTACTGTAAGAGAAGGACTGAAAGTCAGAAGCAGGAGAACATCAGAGAACTCCTGATTCCAGTGAACATTAATAGATAAGAGCTCACCCAAAAGTCTTCGTACTTACACTGAAACCAAACTCCATCCAAGAGTCAGCAAGTTCCAGAGCAAGACATACCATGCTAATTCTCCAGCAAAACAGGAACACAACCCTGAGCATTAAAAGACAGGGTACCCAAAGCCATGCTAAACCCATAGACACTCCAAAACTCACTACTGGACACTTCATTGCACTCCAGAGAGAAGAAATCCAGCTTCACCCACCAGAACACAGATGCAAGCTCCCCCAACCAGGAAACTCTGACAAGCCACTAGTTCAACCCTACCCACAGGGAGCAGATTTCACTATTAAGAGGAACCATGAACTTCCAGCCTATAGAAAGGGCACCCCCAAAACACTAATCTAAACAAAATGAAAAGGCAGAGAAATATTCAGCAGGTAAAGGAACATGATAAATGCCCACCAAACCAAACCAAAGAGGAGGACATAGGGATTCTAGCTGAAAAAAATTCAGAATAATGATAGTAAAGATGATCCAAAATCTTGAAAATAAAATGGAGTTACATATAAATGGACTAATAACAAGGACTGAGAAGATGCAAGAAGTGTTTAACAAGGACCTATAAGAAATAAAGAAGAGTCAGTCAATAATGAATAATGCAATAACTGAGATAAAAAGCATTCTAGAGGGAACAAACAGTAAAAAAAATTGAGGCAGAAGAGAGGATAAGTGAGGTAGAAGATAGAATGGAGGAAATAAATGAAGCAGAGAGGTGGTGGGAAGAATTAAAAGAAATAAGGACAACCTGAGACCTCTGGGCCAATGTTAAATGCCCCAACATTCAAAGCATAGATGTCCCAGAAGAAGAATGCAAAGAGAAAGGGCATAAGAAAGTACTTGAGGAGATAAAAGATGAAAATTTCCCTAAAATGGGGAAGGAAATAGCCACCCAAGTCTAAGAAACCCAGAGAATCCCAAACAGGATAAATCCAAGGCCAAACACCCCAGTTCAGTTTAGTTCAGTCACTCATTCACGTGTGACTCTTTGCGACCCCATGGATTGCAGGACGCCAGGCCTTCCTGTCCATCACCAACTCCTGGAGTTTACTCAAGCTCATGTCCATTGAGTTGGTGATGCCATACAATCATCTCATCCTCTGTCGCCCCCTTCTCCTCCTGCCTTCAACCTTTCTCAGCATCAGGGTCTTTTCAAATGAGTCAGCTTTTAGCATCAGGTGGCCAAAGGACTGGAGTTAAAACTTCAAAATCAGTCCTTCCAATGAATACTCAAGACTGATTTCCTTTAGGATGGACTGGTTGGATATCCTTGCAGTCCAAAGGACTCTCAAGAGTCTTCTCCAACACCACAGTTCAAAAGCATCAACTTTTTGGTGCTCTTTTATAGCTTTCTTTATAGTCCAACTCTCACATCCACACATGACTAATGGAAAAACCATAGCTTTGACTAGATGGACCTGTGTTGCAAAGTAATGTCTCTGCTTTTTAGTATGCTATCTAAGCTGGTCATAGATTTTCTTCCAAGGAGCAAGTTCATGTTAATTTCATGGCTGCAGTCACCATCTGCAGTGATTTTGGAGACCCAAAAAATAAAGTTTCTCAGTATTTCCCCACCAATTTTCCATAAAGTGATGGGACCAGATGCCATGATCTTAGTTTTCTGAATGTTGAGTTTAAGCCAACTTTTTCACTCTCCACTTTCACTTTCATCAAGAGGCTCTTTAGTTCTTCTTTGCTTTCTGTCATAAGGGTTGTGTCATCTACATATCTGAGGTTATTGATATTTCTCCTGGCAATTTTGATTCCAGCTTGTCCTTCATCCAGCCCAGCGTGTCTCCTGATGTGCTCTGCATATAAGTTAAATAATCAGGGTGACAATTTACAGCCTTGATGTACTCCTTTCCTGATTTGGAACCATTCTGTTATTCCATGTTCAGTTCTAACTGTTGCTTCATGACCTGCATATGGATTTCTCAAGAGGCAGGTCAAGTGGTCTTGTATTTCAATCTCTTTAAGAATTTTCCACAGTTTGTTGTGATCCACAGTCAAATGCTTTGGTATAGTCAATAAAGCAGAAGTAGATGTTTTTCTAGAACTCTCTTGCTTTTACAATGATCCAACAGATGTTGGCAACTTGATATCTGGTTCCTCTTCCTCTTCTAAATCCAGTTGGAACATCTGAAGGTTCATGGTTCACATACTGTTTAAAAGATTTGCTATATATAGCATATATACTGCTAAGTCACTTCTGTCCTGTCTGACTCTGTGCGACCCCATAGACGGCAGCCCACCAGGCTCCCCCATCCCTGGGATTCTCCAGGCAAGAACACTGGAGTGAATTGCCATTTCCTTCTCCAATGCATGAAAGTGAAAAGTGAAAGTGAAGTCGCTCAGTCATGTCCAACTCTTAGCAACCCCATGGACTGCAGCCCAACAGGCTCCTCCGTCCACGGGATTTTCCAGGCAAGAATACTGGAGTGGGGTGCCATTGCCTTCTCTGATATATAGCATATATCAGATCAGATCAGATCAGATCATTCGCTCAGTCGTGTCGGACTCTTTGCGACCCCGTGAATCACAGCACGCCAGGCTTCCCTGTCCATCACCAACTCCCGGAGTTCACTCAGACTCATGTCCATCAAGTCAGTGATGCCATCCAGCCATCTCATCCTCTGTCGTCCCCTTCTCCTCCTGCCCCGAATCCCTCCCAGCATCAGAGTCTTTTCCAATGAGTCAACTCTTCGCATGAGGTGGCCAAAGTACTGGAGTTTCAGCTTTAGCATCATTCCTTCCAAAGAAATCCCAGGGCTGATCTCCTTCAGAACGGACTGGCTGGATCTCCTTGCAGTCCAAGGGACTCTCAAGAGTCTTCTCCAACACCACAGTTCAAAAGCATCAATTCTTCAGTGCTCAGCCTTCTTCACAGTCCAACTCTCACATCCATACATGACCACAGGAAAAACCATAGCCTTGACTAGACGGATCTTTGTTGGCAAAGTAATGTCTCTGCTTTTGAATATGTGATCTAGGTTGGTCATAACTTTCCTTCCAAGGAGTAGGCGTCTTTTAATTTCATGGTTGCAGTCACCATCTGTAGTGATTAAACCCCTAAATATGCTGTCTACAAGAGACCCACCTCAAACCAAACACATACAAACTGAAAGTAAAGGGCTGGAAACACTTATTCATACACATGGAGACCAGAAGAAAGCAGGAGTAGTAATCATATCAGATAAAATAGACTTTGAAATAAAGACTGTGAAAAGAGACAAAGAAGGACACTACATAATGATCAAAGGATTAATCCAAGAAGATATAACAATTATAAATATGTGCACCCAACATAGGAGCAGGTAAGGAAAATGCTAAGAAGTATGTAAGGGGAAATTAAAAGTAACACAATAATAGTGGGAAACTTTAATACTCCACTCACACCTATGGATAGATCAAGGCAATGTAAAATTAGCAAGGAAATGCAAGCCTTAAATGATACAAGGACCAGTTAGACCTAGTTGATATCTATATGGTATTTCATCCCAAAACAATGAATTTCACTTTTTTCTCAAGGGCACACAGAACATTCTCCAGGATAGAGCATATCCTGGGCCATAAATCTAGTCTTGGTAAATTCAAAAAAAACTAAAATCATTTCAAGCATTTTTCTGATCACAATGAGGTAAGATTAGATGTCAAATACAGGATAAAACTACTAAAAATACAAATATATTGAGGCTAAAAAATACCTTTCTGAATAATCAATAGATCACAGAAGAAATAAAAAAGGAAATCAAAATTTGTATAAAAAAAAAATGAAAACAAGACAACCCAAAACCTATGGGATTCAGTAAAAGCAGTGCTAAGAGGATGGTTCATAGCAAAACAAACTTACCTCAAGAAACAAGAGAAACAACAAATAACTAATTTTACACATAAAGCAACTAGAAAAGGAAGAAATGAAGAACCCCAACATTAGTAGAAGGAAAGAAATCATAAAAATCAGGGCAGAAATAAGTGGAAAAGAAACAAAGGAAACTAGCAAAAATCAACAAAACTAAAAGCTGGTTCTTTGAGAAGATAGATAAAATATAGAAACCATGAGCCAGACTCATAAAGAAAAAAAGGGAGAAGAATCAAATCAATAAAATTAGAAATAAAAATGGAGAAATCATAACAGACAACACAGAAATACAAAGGATCATAAGAGACTACTATCAGCAACTATATGCCAATAAAATGGATGACTAAAAGAAATGGACAAATACTTAGAAAAGTATAACCTTCCAAAACTAAACCTGGAAGAAATAGAAACTCTTAGCAGACCAATCACAAGAACATAAATCAAAATTGTAATCAAAAATCTTCCAACAACAAAAAAAATACCAGGACCAGAGGGCTTCACAGGTGAATTCTACCGAAAATTAGAGAAGAGCTAACACCTATCCTACTCATACTCTTCCAGAAAATTGCAGAGGAATGTAAACTCTCAAACTCGTTCTATGAGGCCACCATCACCCTAATACTAAAACCAGAAAAAAGATGTCACAAAAAAAGAAAACTACAGGCCAATATCACTGATGAACATAGACATAAAAATCTTCAACAAAATTCTAGCAAACAGAATCCAAGAGCATATTAAAAAGATCATACATCATGGCCAAGTGGGCTTTATCCCAGGGATGCAAGAATTCATCAGTATTCACAAATCCATCAATGTGATACACCATATTAACAAATTGAATGATAAAAACCATATGATTATCTCAATAGATGCAGAGAAAGCCTTTGACAAAATTCAACACCCATTTATGATAAAAAAAAAAAAAAAACTCTCCAGAAAGAAGGCATAGAAGGAACATACTTCAATATAATAAAAGCCATTTATGATAAACCCACAGCAAACATTATCCTCAATCGTGAAAAATTGAAAGCATTTCCTCTAAACTCAGAAACAAGACAAGAGTGCCAACTCTCACCACTAGTATTCAATGCAGTTTTGGAAGTCTTAGCCATAGCAATCAGAGAAGAAAAAGAAGTAAAAGGAATCCAGATTGGAAAAGAAGAAGTAAAACTCTCACTGTTTGCAGATGACATGATCGTCTATGTACAAAACCCTAAAGACACCAGCAGAAAATTACTAAAGTTAATCAATGAATATAGTAAAGTTGCAGGATACAAAATTAATACACAGAAATCCCTTGTATCCTAACAATGAGATAACAATCCTAACACTAACAATGAGAAAACAGAAAGAGAAATTAAGGAAACAATTCCATCCACCATTGCAACAAAAAGAATAAAACAGTAATAACTTTACCTAGAGAAACAAAAGACCTATGTATAGAAAAGTATAAAACACTGATGAAAGAAATCAAAGATGATACAAATAGATGGAAAAGTATACCATATTCATGGATTGCAAGAATTAATATAATGAAAATGAGTATAGTATCCAAAGCAATCTATAGATTCAATGCAATCCCTATCAAGCTACAAATGGTATTTTTCACAGAACCAGAACAAAAAATTTCACAATTTGTATGGAAACACAAAAAACCTCGAATAGCCAAAGCAATCTTGAGAAAGAAGAATGGAAATGGAGGAATCAACCTGCCTGACTTCAGACTACACTACAAAGCTACAGTCATCAAGATAGTATTGTACTGGCATAAAGACAGAAATATATTAATGCAACAAAATAGAAAGCCCAGAGATGAATCCATGTACCTATGGACATCTTACTTTTGACAAAGGAGGCAAAAATACACAATAGAGAAAAGACAAACTCTTTTAACAAATGATGCTGGGAAAACTGATCAACCACCTGTAAAAGAATGAAACTAGAACACTTTCTAACACCTTACACAAAAATAAACTCAAAGTGGATTAAAGATATAAATGTAAGACCAGAAACTATAACTCTCCTGGAGGAAAACATAGGCAGAACACTCTCTAACATAAATCACAGCAAGATCCTCTATGACCCACCTCCCAGAGTAATGGAAATAAAGCTAAAATAAACAAACGGGACCTACTTAAACTTCAAAGCTTTTGCACAACAAAGGAGACTATAAGCAAAGTGAAAAGGCAGCCTTCAGATTGGGAGAAAATAATAGCAAACAAAACAACTGACAAAGAATTAATCTCCAAAATAAACAAGCAGCTCATGCAGCTCAATACCAGAAAAATAAATGACCCGATCAAAAAATGGGCCAAAGAACTAAACAGACATTTCTCCAAAGAAAATATACAGATGCCTAACAATCTCATGAAAAGATGCTCAACATCACTCATTATCAGAGAAATGCAAATCAAAATCACAATGAGGTACCATCTTACGCCGGTCAAAATGGCTGCTATCAAAAACTATACAAACAATAAATGCTGGAGAGGGTGTGGAGAAAAGGGAACCCTCTTACCGTGTTGGTGGGAATGCAAACCAACATAGTACAGCCACTATGGAGAACAGTGTGACTGCTGCTGCTGCTGCTAAGTCGCTTCAGTCGTGTCCGACTCTGTGCGATGCCATAGATGGCAGCACACCAGGCTTCCCCATCCCTGGGATTCTCCAGGCAAGAACACTGGAATGGGTTGCCATTGCCTTCTCCAATGCGTGAAAGTGAAAAGTGAAAGTAAAATCATTCAGTCGTGTCTGACTCTTAGCAACTCCGTGGACTGCAGCCTACCAGGCTCCTCCATCCATGGAATTTTCAGGCAAGAGTACTGGAGTGGGGTGCCATTGCCTTCTTTGGAACAATATGGAGATTCCTTAAAAAAAATAGAAAAAGAACTCCCATATGGCCCAGCAATCCCACTGCTGGGCATACACACCAAAGACCAGAATTGAAAGAGACACGTGTACCCCAGTGTTCATCGCAGCACTGTTTACAATAGCCAGGACATGGAAGCAACCTGGATGTCCATCAGCAGACAAACGGATAAGAAAGCCATGGTACATATAAACAATGGAATATTACTCAGCTATAAAAAATGCATTTGAGTCCGTTTTAATAAGGTGGATGAAACTGAAGCCTATTATACAGAGTGAAGTAAGTCAGAAAGAAAAACACCAATATAGTATATAAATGCATATAGATGGAATTTAGAAAGATGGTAACAACAACCCTATATGCAAGACAGCAAAAGAGACACAGATGTAAAGAACAGACTTTTTGGACTCTGTGGGAGAAGGTAAGGGTGGGATAATTTGAGAGAATAGCATTGAAACGTATATTACCACATTTTAAATAGATGACCAGTCCAAGTTTGATGCATGAAGATCAGATCAGATCAGATCAGTCACTCAGTCGTGTCTGACTCTTTGCGACCCCATGAATCGCAGCACGCCAGGCCTCCCTGTCCATCACCAACTCCCGATGAAATAGGGCACTAAATGCTGGTGCACTGGGACAATGCAGAGGGATGGGATGGGGATTTGGGACGGGAGTGATTCATCACACCCGTGACTGATTCATGTCAATGTATGGTAAAAAAAAAAAAAAAATCACAATATTGTAAAGTAATTAGCTTCCAATTAAAATAAATTAAAAAAAAAAGTGATGGCATCCAGTCCCATCACTTCATGGCAAATAGATGGGGAAACAATGAAAACAGGGACAGACTTTGTATTCTTGGGCTCCAAAATCACTGCAGAGGGTGACTGCAGCCATGAAATCAAAAGACAGTCCTTGAAGAAAAGCTATGACAAGCCTAGACAGCGTATTAAAAAGTAGAGACGTTACTGTGCCAACAGAGGTCTGTCTAATCAAAGCTATGGTTTTTCCAGTAGTCGTGTATGGATGTGAAAATTTGACCATAAAGAAGGCTGAGTGCTGAAGAATTGATACTTTTGAGCTGTGGTGTTGGAGAAGACAGTCCCTTGGACTGCAAGGAGATCAAACCAGTTAATCCTAAAAGAAATCAGTCCTGAATATTTGATTGGAAGGACTGATGTTGAAGCTGAAACTCCAGTACTTTGGCCACGTGATGCAAAGAGCCGACTCACTGGAAAAGACCCTGATGCTGGGAAATAATGAAGGCAGGAGGAGAAGGGGACAACAAAGGATGAGATGGTTGGATGGCATCACTGATTTAATGGACATGAGTTTGAACTAGCTCTGGGAGATAGTGAAAGACAGGGAAGCCTGGTGTGCTGCAGTCCATGGGTTCACAAAGAGTCAGATACGACTGAGCAACTGAACAACATGGTCCCTGTGTATGATAGATCTCTTGCATGAAAATAGAAACTTTTATTTGACCAGGTCAAGTTATATATCTCATCACATAGTAAAATGAAAGAAAGGTGTTTTAAAGAGGACTAAAATGATGGTAAAGCAGTGAAGTCCTCAGATATGTTAATGAGACTAAATGCTATATCACAATCTTAAATCCTCAATATTGTCACCAAGTCATGCAGAACATTTTTACCTAAATGCTAGTTTAAGAAGTCAATATTCTACTACATTATTGTAGCTTCCTGGGCCTAATATAGTGTGAAATACATGTTTAGAACTCAAAAACCACTTGCTGATTAACTTGTCTATTCTTTTATTTCAGCCTTGTTATTTGTCCTGGGCAAACTCTTATCTTACTCATCATGAGAAATGTCCTGCATTTCATTTATATTAACTAAATCGCTGTTAATACAGCTGTAGTGCTCTGTTCTTGTCATATCTAGAAATATCACCAAGAATTTGAGAAACTTTGTAACTAAAACTCTATTACTCCCGTGATACTCTTAGGATCTGAACTTCCCTCTCCAAAATCCATTTTCCTGTATATAGCTCTTGTTAGCTGTTTTCTGATCTGTGCTTCCTGGTACTTGTTTGATGACAACTTCTAGGCTCACCAAACTTCAGACAAACCCTCACATTCTCCTCCATCCTATTCTTTTTTTTTTTTTTAATTTTTAATGGTAAATTGTTTTATTTCTTTGCTTGATAGCAAAGTTCAGTACTTTCTCTTTTTTGGCACTTGTATTTTTTCTTCAGTTAATTGCTTATGTTTGATCAAGCTCCAGGAGCTGGTGATGGACAAGGAAGCCTGGTGTGCTATAGACCATAGGATCGCAAAGAGCTGGACACGACTGAGTGACTGAACTGAACTGATTATCAACTTTATTTTTCCTAGGGCTCTTCATATATCAAGATATCTCTTCCATATTGCAAATGCTTTTCCTGATGGTAGTTTGCCTTTTAATTGTGTTTTTGATGTTTTATTTTACATTAATTTTTCATTGGAGTATACTTGACTTAAATGCTGTGTTAGTATGAGGTGTAAGTAAAATGAATAATTTATACATATACATATATATATACTCTTTTTAATATTCTTTTCCCAGAGTAGAAATTCTACTAGAGTACTGAATAGAGTTTCCTGTGCTGCACAGTAGGATTTTATTAGTTATTTATTTTATATATAGTAATGTGTTTATGTCAGTCCCCAGTTTCCAATTTATCTCTCTCCCCTTTCCCCCAGCATTACCCCTTGGTAACCATAAGTTTGTTTTCTACATCTATTTCTATTTTGTAAAGTTCATTTGTACAATATTTTTTTTAGATTCTCCATCCTACTCTTGAACTTCTCCTTGATCAACTACACACTCTTGAAAAGTCTGCCCTGGCCACACACACTAACCACGTGGTTTATCTTGAATGTTACACCCCAACTAGATACTTTAAAAACTGGAGAAGAGCAAAAGCCAAAAGTAACTATGAAGTGTCTAAAATGGCACATGCCTACTTTGTGTACTCTTGTGTTTAGTCACTAGGTCATGTTTGACTCTTTGCTTCCCCATGTACTATAGCCTGCCAGGCTCCTCTGTCCATGGGAATTCTTAGGCAAGAATACTGAAATGGGTTGTCATTTCCTTCTCCAGGGGATCTTCCCAAGCCAGGGCTCAAACTCTTGTCTCCTGCTTTGCAGGCAGATTTTTTTTTTTTTTTTAAATCATTGAGACCCCAGGGATGCCCATGTACCTACATTAGGGGACTCTGGATACAGAGGCAAGCTGACACAATATAGAGCCCAAATGTGAATTATGATTCTGCTTTATAGAAATCCAATGCGACAACCTGGATTTTTTTTTTTTTTAATAAGCATCAGCAAAATAAAATCCTAGCACCACTGGGCACTTGTTCTATTCCAATGTTCCCAACAGGACACTGCAAGATTATTTTGCATTAATTTGCAAAAAAATAAAAAATGATGCTTAAAATATGAAAATGACTTAACTAAACTCTAAAGAGCAAACCAAACAGATTCCAACATGATGTTCTGGCTCTTTCATCTGAAGCTCTGGAATTACACATTTAAAAGGATAGGAAAGAATATTCAACACAAACTGTGTGCTATGTATTTCACTTTTTACTGAATCTTCACAATAACTCCATAAGTTAGGTATCTGTATATCTATCTTACAGTTAATGAATCTGACTTTAAGAGATTTAGCAACATGTTGAAGGTCAACAGGGATGGATGGTGGTAATTTTTGCCTCATTGGGTTGTTGAGAAGAAAAAATGGAACTGTGAGTGGAATCGATATCAACAAACATTGATTGAGTCTCTCTCAGGTGCCACAAAATTCCACCTGTATTATCACATTTAGTGGTTTTAAGTGGGCAAAAGGACATTCAGTGTGACTACCAGTGGGGACCTAGGTCCTATGTAGACTTTTGTTCTTCCAGGTTAGTGTTAATGTCTTATTTACAGTTGCACTCAGTTTTAGACAATATTCCCGACCCACATAATAGATGTTAAGGAAATACTGTATTTATCAAAGGAAACATTATCATGTGATGTTCTTGAAAGAGGGTTGCCTGGAAATATTTAAAGACTTAAAATGTTTATATCATTATCATAATACTACTTAATGTGCTTTCTAATTTGCAGTGAAGAAAATACGTTTGCATATTTTTACTACTGAAGAAAATATCTGAAGTCACACCAGAGAATTTATAAACATGAAAAAATATATCCAGTAGAAACCAGCAAGTGACTGACAAAGTTCATTTTTAAAATTTATCACGTAAGACATTCATATCTTAAGCATAATAAACTGAACATAAATTTATTTTTCTGAGTATAAGGAATTTACTTAAATGTCAACAATAATTTCATTTTTTGTAAATTCTTTAATCTGTACATTTGAGTGTGTTTCTTACTCTATCGATTGCTATTCTGTCTGCTCTCCATTTTGGACACTGCCAGTAGACCTGATTTAAATGGACTGATGCTGAAGCTGAAACTCCAATACTTTGGCCACCTGATGTGAAGAACTGATTCATTTGAAAAGACTCTGATGCTGGGAAAGATTGAAGGCTGGAGAAGGGGCTGACAGGATAAGATGGTTGGATGGCATCACCAGCTCAATGGACGTGAGCTTGAGTAAACTCTGAGAGTTGGTGATGGACAGGGAGGCCTGGCGTGCTGCAGTCCATGGGGTCGCAGAGTTAGACACGACTGAGCAACTGAACTGAACTGTCTCTTTGTAGTCTAGGAAAACAGACAATAGAGCCAGTTGGAATTATGCTGAATATAAGAGCAAATGTATTATGGGCAAAAACCCACTAGAGGTATGATATCTGTTTTTAATTTCATAATCCTTTTAGAATCTTAGGTCCAAAAATCAATGACTTAAAAATAAGTGAAAGATTGATGTGTTTGGAAAACAACCAGAGAACTATTAGAAAAATACAGTCTATGCTCACTAATACATATTTCTCAATACTGAACACTCAGCCTTTCAGTAGAGCAAGGCTTTAAAAATCCAGATTATAGATTGCTTGCTAAAAATGATGGGTGTCACTAGGATTACACATAATAATAGAAAAAAGTAGGGAAAAAATGAGGAACTGAAAAACTCCAGGCCAGGGAGCTAGACAAATATTCTTTCAATCAGAAGATATTATGTTAAATTCAGTACATTTTTAACTGGAAATTTTACTTCTCTTGTTGGGAATTAATCCCTTTAGTATATGGGTATTTGGAAAGAGGTTGTAAACTGGATAGTATTCCATGAGAATATATTTCTCCCAGCCTGGAGGACATGTTGGGGGTAAGTTAAGAAAAGATAAATGAGTAAGATCTCAACTTCATAATACAAGATTAAAAATGTCTACAACCCTATGTTTCTTTTCCTCAAGTTCACTTTTTTAAAAAAGTTAATTGAGAAAATTAATGAATTTTAAAAATTAAAGTCTGGAGGTTAAAAGCACCTAAACACCATTGCAACTACAATAGGATCCTAAACACCTAGGAACAAATCCACTTTGCTTCTCCTTCCTCCTCCTCATCATCTTCCTTCACTTTTTTTTTTTTTCCCCAAGAGAAATCTATAGTCAGCCATAAATGTTTGATTCACTGTATAACAGAAAATGACAGAAGATAGTACTGGAAATTGAAGTTTACTTATAGGAATACAAATCAAAACGATGCTCCAGATGGGCATTTTGAAATGTATTACACAATCTCGAGATGGTAAGACACTTCTTGATCTACCTCAGCAGGAGCCTAATGTGCTACACAAGCCCTCTTTTCACAATCTAATGTCTCTCCCACTCGTTTATCCCTCATGGTCAGTTGTTTGGAGGACTTCTGGAACATAGTATGTTCCAGCCGTGTAGGGCGTCCTAAATTTTTTCATTTATTCTGTCAAAGATAGTAACACATTTTATGTCAAATAAAGTGCTCATGACCAGGCTGGGCATATAGCCTTTTCTCCAGATTCAAAAACAATTATAAACTTAAAAATAATAGAAAGGAATAGTGTATTCTCAAAATATGCAAAACAATTGCTCTAATGAGTATTGAACATTTGGCACTGGTGTCCAAAAAGATAGTCCCTATCTTCTGAATTAGCACAGCTTGTGAATTAGTTATTAATGCTTACATCTGGGATCACAGGGTATAGGGAGAGATGGCATGTGTTAGTTTATGCAAGCCTAATAAAAAACAAGGTTTAGGAAACAACAACAACAACACTTTGTGTCTGACTCTTTTGAACCCATGGACTGTAGCCTGCCAGGCTCTTCTGTCCATGGGATTCTCCAGGAGGAATACTGGAGTAGGTTGCCAATTCCTCCTCCAGGGGATCTTCCTGACGCAAGTGGTCTAAGATTCTCAGTCAAGAAAAAGTAATTGGTACGAGATCTGTGACACTACAGTGACTGCTGGAGCTCTACTTACTTAATTTTTGCAACTATTCTTTGAGTTAGAATTAATAGTCCATTCTATAAATGAGATAACTAAGTCTCAGAGAATAAGTACCTTGGTCTATAACTTGGTCTAAAATCATAAAACTATTACCAGTAGAGCTGAGATTTGAACTATGATCTATTTCTGCCAGAATGTGGTCCACTGGAGAAGGGAAGAGCAAACCACTTCAGTATTCTTGCCTTGAGAACCCCATGAATAGTATGAAAAGGCAAAAAGATAGAACACTAAAGGATGAAGTCCCCAGGTCAGGAGGTGCCCAATATGCTACTGGAGATTAGTGGAGAAATAACTCCAGAAAGAACGAAGGGATGGAGCCAAAGCAAAAACAACACCCAGTTGTGGTTGGGACGGGTGACAGAAGAAAGGTTCGATGATGTAAAGAGCATATTGCATAGGAACCTGGAATGTTAGGTCCATGAATCAAGGCAAATTGGAAGTGGTTAAACAGAAGATGGCAAGAGTGAATATCAACACTCTAGGAATTAGTGAACTAAGATGGACTGGAATGGGTGAATTTAACTCAGATGACCATTATATCTACTACTGTGGGCAGGAATCCCTTAGAAGAAATGGAGTAGCCATCATAGTCAAAAAAAAGTGTGAAATGCAGTACTTGGATGCAATCTCAAAAACGACAGAATGATCTCTGTTCGTTTCCAATGCAAACCATTCAATATCATGGTAATCCAAGTCTATGCCCCAACCAGTAACACTGAAGAAGCTGAAGTTGAACAGTTTTATGAAGACCTATCAGACCATCTAGAACTAACACCCAAAAAAGATGTCCTTTTCATTATAGGGTACTGGAATGCAAAAGTAGGAAGTCAAGAAACACCTGGAGTAACAGGCAAATTTGGCCTTGGAGTACAGAATGAAGAAGGGCAAAGGCTAATAGAGTTCTGCCAAGAGAACGCATTGGTCATAGCAAACACCTTCTTCCAACAACATAAGAGAAGACTCTATACGTGGACATTACCAGATGGTCAAAACCGAAATCAGATTGATTATATTCTTTGTAGCCATAAATGGAGAAGCTCTATACAGCCAGCCAAAACACAGGAGCTGACTGTGGCTCAGATCATGAACTCCTTATTACCAAATTCAGACTGAAATTGAAGAAAGTGGAGAAAACCACTAGACCATTCAGGTATGACCTAAATCAAATCCCTTATGATTATACAGTGGAAGTGAGAAATAGATTTAAGGGACTAGATCTGATAGAGTGATTGATGAACTATGGATGGAGGTTCATGATTATACAGAAAACAGGGATCAAGACCATCCCTAAGAAAAAGAAATGCAAAAAAGCAAAATAGCTGTCTGAGGAAGTCATACAAATAGCTGTGAAAAGAAGGTAAGTGAAAAGCAAAGGAGAAAAGGAAAGATATAAACATTTGAATGCAGAGTTCCAAAGAATAGCAAGGAGAGATAAGAAAGCCTTCCTCAGTGATCAATGCAAAGAAATCAAGGAAAACAACAGAATAGGAAAGACTAGAGATCTCTTCAAGAAAATCAGAGACACCAAGGGAACATTCCATGCAAAGATGGGCTCGATAAAGGACAGAAATGGTATGGACATAACAGAAGCAGAAGATATTAAGAAAAGGTGGCAAAAATACACAGAAGACTGTAAAAAAAGATCTTTACGACCCAGATAATCATGATGGTGTGATCACTCACCTAGAGCCAGACATCCTGCAATGTGACATTAAGTGAGCCTTATGAAGCATCCTTACGAACAAAGCTAGTGGAGGTGATAGAATTAAAGTTGAGGTATTTCAAATCCTGAAAGATGATGCTGTGAAAGTGCTGCACTCAATATGCCAGCACATTTGGCAAACTCAGCAGTGGCCACAGGACTGGGAAAGGTCAGTTTTCATTCCAATCCCAAAGAAAGGCAATGCCAAAGAATGCTCAAACTACTGCACAATTGCACTCATCTCACATGCTAGTAAAGTAATGCTCAAAATTCTCCAAGCCAGGCTTCAGCAATACGTGAACTGTGAACTTCCAGATGTTCGAGCTAGGTTTAGAAAACGCAGAGGAACCAGAGATCAAATTGTCAACACCCGCTGGATCATTGGAAAAAGGTAACAGAGTTCCAGAAAAACATCCATTTCTGCTTTATTAACTATTCCAAAACCTTTGATTGAATTGATCACAATGAAACATGGAAAATTCTGAAAGAGATGGGAATATGAGACCACCTGACCTCCCTTTTGAGAAATCTGTATGCAGGTCAGGAAGCAACAGTTAGAACTGGACATAGAACAACAGACTGGTTCCAAATAGGAAAAGGCGTATCAAGGCTGTATATTCTCACCCTGCTTATTTAACTTATATGCAGAGTACATCATGAGAAATGCTGGACTGGAAGAAACACAAGCTGGAATCAAGATTGCGGGGAGAAATATCAATAACCTCAGATATGCAGATGATTCCACCCATGTGGCAGAAAGTGAAGAGGAACTAAAGAGCCTCTTGATGAAAGTAAAAGACGAGAGTGAAAAAGGTGGTTTAAAGCTCAACATTCAGAAAACTAAGAGTATGGCATCTGGTCCCATCACTTCATGGCAAATAGATGGGGAAACAGTGGCAACAGTGGCTGACCTTATTTTTCGGGGTTCCAAAATCACTGCAGATGATGACTGCAGACATGAAATTAAAAGACGCTTACTCCTTGGAAGGAAAGTTATGACCAACCTAGACAGCATATTGAAAAGCAGAGACACTACTTTGTCAACACAGGTCTGTCTAGTCAAGGCTATGGTTTTTCCAGTGGTCATGTATCGATGTGAGAGTAGGAATGTAAAGAAAACTGCTGCTGCTGCTAAGTCGCTTCAGTCGTGTCCGACTCTGTGCGACCCCATAGACAGCAGCTCACCAGGCTTCCCCATCCCTGGGATTCCCCAGGCAAGAATACTGGAGTGGGTTGCCACTTCCTTCTCCAATGCAGGAAAGTGAAAAGTGAAAGTGAAGTCGCTCAGTCATGTCCGACTCTTAGCGACCGCATGAACTGCAGCCTACCAGGCTCCTCCGTCCATGGGATTTTCCAGGCAAGAATACTGGAGTGGCTCGCCAGTGCCTTCTCTGAAGGAAAACTGAGCGCCGAAGAATTTCTGCTTTTGAACTGTGGTGTTGGAGAAGACTCTTGAGAGTCTCTTGGACCACAAGGAGATCCAACCTGTCCATCCTAAAGGAGATGAGTCCTGGGTTTTCATTGGTAGGTCTGATGTTGAAGCTGAAACTCCAATAGTTTGGCCACCTGATGCGAAGAGCTGACTCATTTGAAAATACCCTGATGCTGGGAAAGATTGAGGGCAGGAGGAGAAGGGGACGACAGAGGATGAGATGGTTGGATGGTATCACCAACTCAATGGACATGGGTTTGGGTGAACTCCTGGAGTTGGTGATGGACAGGGAGGCCTTTCATGCTGCGGTTCATGGGGTCGCAAAGAGTTGGACTCGACTGAGTGACTGAACTGAACTATTTCTAATTGTTTTAAATATATTAGTTCCACTCTAAATATATATGAATTTTACATATTTATAAACAGAAACGTATTGTTTTTCTTCCAAAGTTATCCTTCATCGTAATACTAATCTTTATCTTAGCTTAACCTTCATCCTAAGTCATATAACCTTCCAATAATAGAATCAGACAAGTATATGGACTTCCCAGGCCTAACACTATCCATCACTGCACTGGCAAAGAGAGAACAATTCTAGAGCTTCCATTATTACTGCCAGAAAGCATGCTAGGGTCCCTAGGGTGATATTCTTCTTTCAGTGCAAATAGCACAGAATCCTACAGATAACATGGTTTAAATAATGCTTTAGGAATGAATAAAAACCCTGGTGCCCTTATTTTCATTTCATGATCAATAAAAGGGGTCATATGCTCCTCTAACATTTATCATCCTCTAACCAAAAAATCTTATACTGGAGTTTTCGATGATGTGTTATTTTGAAAAGAGATCAAGCATACTTGGTGCATGAACAACAGACAATAAATAGGGGGAGAAGGGTGGTGCAGGTTTCTATAACCTTTCTCTTCAACCATTGTAAGAGAGGCCTAAAAATTAACATCATTTGTATATAAATGACTTTAGTTTGTGCTGTTATTTATTAGAAGCATGAAAGTCTTTTAGAACTGTTGCTCAGACTCAGAATGTTTGTGCTTGAAATACCTTTAGAACAGAATCATCTATTCGAATTACTCTTTCCCACTATAGATCAGGAAATAGAAGCACAATGAAGTAATGTAGATGCATAGAGTAACTTGGTTTTTGAGGAGGAGAAATCAAGTTCTGTGCATTTTTTCAAGGGACTACATACCATACTAGCCATATACTATACTAATACCACATCCTCTCTGTTTAGATTTGGAAAATTCCCTACCCTAGGATTTCTATGCCCTCTCAGGGACAACTCACTGAGCAATATCATGCATTTGTTTTGATCTGAAGTTATACAAGACAGCATTTGTCTGCAAACTGTGGAAACCACATGTAGGGCTGAATACTGTAGACAGAGCAACCTAGAGCTAGAAGATCACATGTTAGGTTAGGGAACCATGCATTTCAGTTTGCCAGGGACAGTCCTAGTTTACACCATTATCTCCACGCATTTTTTTTTTTAAATTAAAACCATAAATTTTATTTCAGAATGTACAGACTTGATCTTTTTTTGGGGGGTGCATGCTCTATATTTTTCTTACATTTATATTGTTTTAAAAATAACAACTGGAATGTATAGATTCTTGTACACCATTGTGTGTTTGTATGTGCTTTATTTACTTTTCATTGAAGGATAATTGCCTTACAGAATTCTGTTGTTTTCTGGCAAACCTTAACATGAATCACCCATAAGTATACATATATAACCTCCCTTTTGAACCTCCCTCTCATCTCCCTCCCCATCCCACCCCTCTAGGTTGATACAGAGCCCCTGTTTGACTTTCCTGAAACATATAGCACATTCCCGTGGGCTATCTATTTTACATATGGTAATGTAAGTATCCATGTTATTCTTTCCATACATCTCAGCCTCTCCTCCCCTTTCCCCATGTCCATAAGTCTATTCTTTGTCTGCTTCTCCATTGTTGCCCAGTAAATAAATTCTTCTCTACCGTTTTTCTAGATTCCGCATATACGAATTAGAATACGATATATATCTTTTTCTTTCTGACTTATTTCACTCTGTATAATAGGTTCTAGGTTAATCCACCTCATCAGAACTGACTCAAATATGTTCCTTTTTATGACTGAGTAATATTCCATTGTGTATATGCACCAAACTTCTTTATCCATTTGTCTGTTGATGGACATCTAGGTTGCTTCCATGTTCTAGCTATTGTAAATAGTGCTGCAATGAACAGTGGGATACATGTGTCTTTTTCAACATTGGTTTCCTCAGGGTATATGCCTAGGATTGGGTTTGCTAGATCATCTGGTGGTTTTATCCCTAGTTTTTTAAGGAATCTCCATACCATCTTCCATAGTGGCTGTATCAATTTACACTCCCACCAAGAGTGTAAGAGCATTCCCTTTTCTCCACACTCTCTCCAGAATTTATTGCTTATAGACTCTTTGATGGTGGCCATTCAGACCAGCGTGAGGTGAAATCTTATTGTAATTTTGATTTGTATTTCCTCTAATAATGAGTGATGTTGAGCATCTTTTAATGAGTCTGTTAGCCATCTGTATGTCTTCTTTGCAGAAATGTCTATTTAGGTATTTTCACCACTTTTTGATTGGGTTGTTTGTTTTTCTGGCATTGAGTTCTATGAGCTGCTTCCATATTTTGGAAATTAATCCAATGTCAGATGTTTTGTTGGCTGTAATTTTATCCCATTCTGAGGGTTGTCTTTCCACCTTGCTTAGAGTTTCCTTTTATCCTTATCCATTAGATGTCAGACAGAATGAAAACCACAATCACAGAAAACTAATCAATACAATCACATGGACCACAGCTTTGTTTAACTCAATGAAACTATGAGTCATGCCCTTTAGGGTCACCCAAGACAGATGGGTCATGGTGGAGAGTACTGACAAAAATGTGGTCAAGGGAATGGCACATTCCCTGGAAAAGGGAATGGCAAACCACTTCAATATTCATGCCTTAAGAACCTCATGAATAGTATGAAAAGGCAAAAAGACAGGACACTGAAAGATTAATTTCCCAGGTTCGTAGGTACCCAATATACTACTGCAGATAGGTAGAGAAATAACTCCATAAAAAATAAGAAGACAGAGCCAAAGCAAAAACAACACCCAGGTGTGGATGGGACTGGTTATGGAAATAAAGTCCATTGTTGTAAAGAGCAATATTGCATAGGTACCTGGAATGTTAGGTTCATGAATCAAGGAAAATTGGAGGTGGTCAAACAGGAGATAGCAAGAGTGAACACCAGCATTTTAGGAATCAGTGAACTAAAATGGACTGGGATGGGTGAATTTAACTCAGATTACCATTATATCTACTACTGTGAGCACGAATCCTTAGAAGAAATGGAGTAGCCCTCAGAGTCAAGAAAGAGTCCAAAATGCAGTATTTGGATGCAATCTCAAAAACGACAGAATGATTTCTGTTATTTCCAAGGCATATCATTCAATATCACAGTATTCCAAGTCTATGCCCCAAACAGTAATGATGAAGAAGCTGATGTTGAATGGTTCTATGAAGAACTACAAGACCCTCTAGAACTAACATCCAAAAAAGATGTTCTTTTCATTTTAAGGGACTAGACTGGAAAGGTGGGAAGTCAAGAGATACCTGGAGTAACAGGAAAATTTGGCCACAGAGTACAAAATGAAGCAGGGCAAAGGTTAACAGAGTTTTGCCAAGAGAAGACACTAGTCATAGTAAACACCCTCTTCCAACAGCACAATAGGAGACTCTACACATGGACATCACTAGATGCTCAATGATGAAATCAGATTGATTATATTCTTTGCAGCCAAAGATGGAGAAGCTCTATACAGTCACCAAAAACAAGACTGGGAGCTGACTGTGGCTCAGATCATGAACCTCTTATTGGCAAATTCAGACTTAAATTGAAGAAAGTAGGGAAAACCACCAGACCACTCAGGTATGATGTAAATAAAATCCTTTACACTTATATAGTGGAAGTGGGAAATAGATTCAAGGGATTGGATCTAATAGGTAGAGTGTCTGAAGAACTATAGACGGAGGTTCATGACATTGTATAGGAGGCAGGGATCAAGACCATCTCCAATAAAAAGAAATGCAAAAAAGCAAAATGGTTGTCTGAGGAGGTCTTACAAATAGCTATGAAAAGAAGAGAAGCAAATGGCAAAGCAGAAGAGGAAAGATATATCCATCTGAATGTGGAGTTCCAAAGAATAGCAAGGAGAGATAAGAAAGCCTTCCTCAGTGATCAATGCAAAGAAATAGAGGAAAACAATAGAATAGGAAAGACTAGAGATCTTTTCAAGAAAATGAGAGATACCAAGGAAACACTTCATGCAAAGATGGGCTCGATAAAGGACAGAAATGGTATGGACCTAACAGAAGCAGAAGATATTAAGAAGAGGTGGCAAAAATACACAGAAGAACTGTACAAAAAAGATCTTCACGACTCAGACAATCACGATGGTTTAATCACTCACCTGAAGCCAGACATCCTCGAATGTGAAGTCAAGTGGTCCTTAGGAAACATCACTATGATGGAGGTGATGGAATTCCACTTGAGTTATTTCAAATCCTAAAAGATGATATTGTGAAAGTGCTGCACTCAATATGCCAGCAAATCTGGAAAACTCAGCAGTGGCCACAGGACTGGAAAAGGTCAGTTTTCATTCCAATCCCAAAGAAAGGCAATGCCAAAGAATGCTCAAGTTACTGCACAATTGCACCTATCTCACATGCTAGCAAAGTAATGCTCAAAATTCTCCAGCCAGGCTTCAATAGTACGTGAACCAAGAACTTCAAGCTGGATTTAGAAAAGGCAGAGGAACCAGAGATCAAATTGCCAACACCAGCTGGATCATTGAAAAAGCAAGAGAGTTCCAGAAAAGCATCTACTTCTGCTTTATTGACTATGCCAAAGCCTTTGACTGTGTGGATCACAACAAACTGGAAAATTTTTAAGAGATGGGAATACTAGCCCACCTCACTTTCCTTCTGAGAAATCTGTATACAGGTCAAGAAGCCACAGTTAGACTGGACATGGAACAACAGACTGGTTCCTAATTGGGAAAGGAGTGTGTCAAGGCTGCATATTTTCACCCTGCTTATTTAACTTCTATGCAGAGTACATCACGCAAAATGCCGGATGGATGAAGCACAAGCTGGAATCAAGATTGCTGGGAGAAATATCAATAACCTCAGATATGCAGATGATACCACCCTTATAGCAGAAAGTGAAGAAGAACAAAAGAGCCTCTTAATAAAAATGAAAAAGGAGAGTGAAAAGTTGGTTTAAAACTCAACATTCAAAAAACTAAGATCATGGCATCTGGTCCCATCACTTCATGGCAAATAGATGGGGAAACAATGGAAACAGTGAGAAACTTTATTTTGGGGGGCTCCAAAATCACTGTAGATGGTGACTGCAGCCATGAAATTAAAAGACACTTGATCCTTGGAAGATTAGTGACCTCCTCCTTCTCAGTGAAGGTCATCATCAGCTTTTTATTTTATGGTGAGGGATGTAGCTAGAAAATTAATAGCTCACTACCTTAAGATTTTCAGTAGAGCATTGATTTCACTGTAATTGTTACTTAAACTTCATGTTTTCTTTTTTTTAAATTAAATCTAAAAAAGGCATTTATAAAATCACATGAACACTTCTGTATTTCATGCATGTTACTTAACTGTTACTTAACTGTTGGAATGGTGCTACACATTGATCAAACATTACTAAAACTTTTACTTATACATAATTAATTCCAAACTAACTCTGGTACTAAGACACAGAAACAAAATAGGTGGATTTGATTTAACAATAACAGACTCAATCTCAGCACTCTCTCCCTTCAATTATATATTAAACTATCAAACAACGTAGAAGGAACACTGTTGATATGAAGACTTTGCTGACTCTGGCTTCTCTACGATGACAGACTCAGAACAAATTTTTAAGTCATTGAAGTCTTCTATATAAATGCTGAAATCATATTCAAAACAAAGCATAATTCCCTAAATACCATAAAGTGCACTCACTACCTCAAAAGTGAGGTGATATCACTGCTCTTAGTTTGAATAAAGAAGTGAATAGGATGGGGAACACATGTATACCTGTGGCGGATTCATTTCGATATTTGGCAAAACTAATACAATTATGTAAAGTTTAAAAAATAAAATAAAATTAAAAAAAAAAGAAGTGAATAAAACCAGAATGAAATTGAAGTAAATAATATTATTTGATATTATTATTTTTAATGAGTAGAAACTGGCTGATCTACCGAAACTTTTTTAAAAGACTAGTTCAACAAGGTACTTACTGGCATCATATAATACAAATAAAAGTCATGTAGTAAGTTAGTTTTTTTACTTTGGAATGGCAATCTTGTATTATATTCAAAAAGCATTTGGATCAAAAGTTAAAAAAAAATCATACAAATTGTGAAATTATTTGTTCTAGCTCTGTGAAGAATACTGTTGGTAGCTTGATAGGGATTGCATTGAATCTATAAATTGCTTTGGGTAGTATACTCATTTTCACTATATTGATTCTTCCAATCCATGAACATGGTATATTTTTCCATCTATTAGTGTCCTCTTTGATTTCTTTCACCAGTGTTGTATAGTTTTCCATATATAGGTCTTTAATTTCTTTAGGTAGATATATTCCTAAGTATTTTATTCTTTCCATTGCAATGGTGAATGGAATTGTTTCCTTAATTTCTCTTTCTGTTTTCTCATTATTAGTGTATAGGAATGCAAGGGATTTCTGTGTATTGATTTTATATCCTGCAACTTTACTATAGTCATTGATTGGTTCTAGTAATTTTCTGGTGGAGTCTTTAGGGTTTTCTATGTAGAGGATCATGTCATAACAGGAAGCTAGGAAGTTCCAAGTTTCTATTTCTTCACAAGAAGAAATAACATAATTACACATTACTTGAAAGAATCTTATGAAAACTCTGGAAATCAATGATACAGTAACCAAGCAAATGCTCAATCAAGACAGTGAAGAAGTGAAGTGAAGAGAAGTCGCTCAGTTGTGTCTGACTCTTTGCGACCACATTGACTGTAGCCCACCAGGCTCCTCGGCCCATGGGATTTTCCAAGCATGAATACTGGAGTGGGTTGCCATTTCCTTCTCCAGGGGATCTTCCCGACCCAGGGATCGAACCTGGGTCTCCCACATTGTAGGCAGACGTTTTACCGTCCAAGCTCAATCAAGAAAAGGCACATTCAAAACAGTAGGGAATTTTGTGGTGTTTTACTCACCCTTGTCCCATTCCCTCATGGGTATAGCCTTACATAGTCAGGGAGAAGTGACCCGATTCCTAGTTCCCTGCCTCAAGCTAGAATGAGCAGAGTAGAATATATTTGCAAAGTTCTAACCTGTCTGCACTCTGACAAAATAATTTCTGTCTCACCTGACTCAGAGCTGGGGAAGAGCAGCAAAGTTTAGATTTCAGGTCGGAAGCCATGTGAAGCGTGGCAGGCCTATAAAACCGCAGGGGCCCTGCAGTTTCACAGAAGCCTAAGGTAAGGTGACAGGCAGAAAAATATCATAGGATATCTAAGACATTGAGAAGAAGCTGGAATAAACCTCTTTGGGAAATTAAGGCCTTGAAAACAGTGACTAACATCAGCAAATTACTGGACTAGGAAGCTCCAGGCTCTTATTCCCCTACAGGAATATTAAATCAACTATAGATTGATGAAGATAGTTTTATGAAAGTCCTAAAGACAAATCAAAGATCTACAGTTTGGACAGACTAGCATAGGGAAGAAAGTATATACACAAATACCCAGACAGGACACATGCCCAGAAAAGGCCTGAGAAGGTCTTAACCTTTTACTGGGCTTACTAGTGATGGTCTTTTGTACAGAGACAGCCTGCGATCACTGGGAGAGAAGATGACTTCTTTTACAAATGCCTGATTTTCAACAAAAGACCACAGGCCTTTAAAGAAACAGAAATACACCCCATTACAAAAGGTTAAACTGGTGAGTTTTTAAATCTTGACCTTATTTCTTTTGTACTTGGAAGTTTGTACCTTTGACCACCTTCATTCTCCTCTCCTTCCTTCCTCCTCTGGGAACCACACATCTGATCCAGCTAATTTCTGATAACATGGCTTCATTTTACCAAAGCATGCCACTTGACAACACAGTATCAAACTATGCACTTCCAAATTGTCTCAACAATGGAACAGCCAAGCTCTCACACAGTTTGGAAACTAATACTAGTGGAAGCAAAGGAACCATGACACAGCCCACCAGAGGAAATGGCTGGTGGAGTGATGGAGCTTCACACAGGCTGCGTGGGTGAGAGCCGTAGGCACTTTGTCCAAATCCTGCTGCCCTCCTGGATCACTCTCATGCCTACTACCCACTGCCATCCCCAGTTTCAAATGGCTGGACAGATAGTTTTCCCAACTGAGAAATGGACAGTGGAATCATTCCTCTGCAATAAATTCTAAACAGCACGATTTAGCTGTGATTCTACAGTCATAAGATTGCTTTGTACCCAGTGAAACCAGACAAAATGGATAGATGGTAATCCTTTAACTGGCTAATGGGAAATTAAAAGTTGGGCAAAATTGATAGGTTCAATTTTCATCAGCAGATAATTGTTATTAGAAATAATATCCTAGAGGTCAAAATTTTAATCTTTTATCTTAAAACAGGTTTATAAAAAAGGGAGGAGGAAGAATGTAGAGAAGTGGGAAAAAGAGGACCATCCAGCAATGAAAAACTGCAATATAAAATTATGCTTGTTTCTTTTTTTAACTATTATTCTTAATTGTGGAAAAAATACCCATGAAATAAACATGATCATCTTAACCATTTTGGTCTACAGTTCATTTTTAAGTCACTAGTGGCATTAACTACATTCGCATTGCTGTGAAGCCATCACCCCCGTGTATCTGCAGAACTCTTTTTATCTTGGAATGAACTCCTAAACCCATTAAACGACAACGCCTCATTCACCTGGAGTTGTTTTTTGCAACAACTAGAAAAAATGCTGTTTCTTGTTGAAAAGAAAAGGTACAAACTCTCCCTTTTTATTGAAGCATAGTTGCTATATGATAAGTTATAGGTATGTGTGCGTGGGTGTTGTCACTTCAGTTGTGTCTGACTCTTTGTGACCCCATGGACTGTTGCCTGTCAGGCTCCTCTGTCCACAGGATTCTCCAGGCAAGAACAGTGGAGTGGGTTTCCATGCCCTCCTCCAGGAGATCTTCCCAACCCAGGGATCGAACTTGTGTCTCCTACAGCTTCTCATTGCAGGCAGATTCTTTACCACTGAGCCACTGGGGAAGCCCAAGTTACAGGGATACAATAGAGTGATCCACAATTTTTAAATTTATAATTATTATGAAGTATTGACTATATCCCCTGTGTTATATAACATCCTTGTAGCTTATTTTGTATATAGGAATTTGTGCCTCTGAATGCCTTTATTCCTCTCCGCTATCCCTCTCCCCACTGGTAACCATTAGTTTGTAGTTTGTTTTCTGTATCTGTGAGTCGGTTTCATTTTTGTTATATTCACTGGTTTGTTGTATTTTTTTAGATTCCACATATAAGTGATATCATACAGTATTTGTCTTTCTATGTCTGATTTATTTCCTTTAGAATAATATACTCCAAGCCTTTCCCTATTGTTGCAAGTGGAAATTTTTCATTATTTTTATGGCTAGGTGGTATTCCAGTATTCCACAATATCACACACACACACACACACACACACACACACACACACACACTTAGGTTGCTTCCATATCTTGGAACTTCTAAATAATGCTTCTATGAACATTGGGGTGATGTATCTTTTTGAAGTAGTTGGCTTTTCTGGGAGTATTTGCTTATTTGTTTATTTTGGATATATACTCAGGAGTACAATTGCTGGTTTATATTATAGTTCTAGTTTTCCATTTTTGAGAAAGCTCCATACTGTTTTACCTGGCAGCTGTACCAATTTACATTCTCACCAGCAGTGTATGAAGTTTCTGTTTATTCCATATCCTCATCAGCAGTTGTTATTTGTGCTCTTTTGATGGTAGCCAGTCTGATGAGTGTGAGGTGATGTCTCACTGTGGTTTTGATTTGCAAATCCCTGATGATTAGTGTTGTTGAGCATCTTTTTAAGTGCCCATTGGCCACCTGCATTTCTGCTTTGGAAAAATGTCTATTCAGGTCTTCTTTTGGCTATTTTTTTACATTAAGTTAGTTGTATGAGCTGTTTATACATGCTGAATGTTAACCCCTTATCAATCATATCATTTGCAAATATTTTATCCATTCAGTAGGCTGTATTTTCAATTTATTGATAGTTCCCTTTGCTGTACAAAAGTTTTTAAGTTTAATTAGGTCTCATTTTTGCTTTTATTTCCTTTGCTTTAGGAGGCAGATCAAAAAATAGTGCTATGATTTATGTCAAAGAGTGTGCTGCCTATGTTTTCTACTAGGCGTTTTATAGAATCCTGTATTGCATTTATATTTTTAATTCATTTTTACTTTATTTTTGTATATGGTATTAGAGAACGTTCTAAATTCATTGATTTGCATGATGATGTCCAGCTTTTCCAACACCTCTTGCTGAGGAGACTTGTTTTCCCTAAAATAAATTCTGTCTCCCTTGTCTTAGAATAAATGATAAGAATTGAATGGGTTTATTTCTTAGTTCTCTATTCTGTTCCATTTATCTATATATCTGTTTTTGTGCCATTACCCTACTATTTTGATTTCTGTAACTTCGTAGTATAATCTGAAGCCAGGAACTCTGATTCCTCTGGCTCGGTTCTTTCTGAAGACTGTTGGCTACTTGGGATCTTTTGTGTTTTCAGTCAATTTTTAGAATAATTTGTTCTAGTTTTGTGAAAAATTCCATTGATATATTGGTGGAGACTGCCTTGTATCTGTTGATAGCATTGAGAACTATGATCATTTTAACAATAGTAATTTTTCCAATCCAGCAGCATGCTTTCTATCTGTTGGTATCATCTTCAGTTTCTTTCATCATTGTGACACAACTTACCAAGTGCAGGTCTTTTATCTGCTGAGGCAGGTTTTATGGCTAGGTATCTTACTCTTTTTGATGGAATGATAAATGGAATCATTTCCTTATCTTTCTGACAGTTCATTGTTAGGGCATGGAAATGTGTAAGGAATATTTTCAAATTTTAATGACATTACACACAATTGTTACAAGGAGAAAACATGATTCAGAGGAGGCACAAAATTGCAGTTTCATAACTGATCCTGACAACAACTCAAGTAAATTGGGGTCTGCATCAGATGTAAAAATACAGGCAATTTCAGACTCCTTTATTTACAAGTAAACTATATAAACAGCACAGTTCTGTTTGTCAAAATCCCTATTCTGAGAATGTCATCATGGATGAAGAAAGCTAGGGAGGTAGCTAATGCACACAATTCTTACTTAAGACAATAAGAATTCTAAATGAAAATTAGAACTAGAGGCCAACACCAAATATGAGAACAAATGTCTGTGTATTAATTTTGTATCCTAAATGTAATTAAATACATTGATTGGCTCTAGTAGTTTTCTGGTGGTATTTCTAGAATTTTCTAAGTGTAGTATCATGTCACCTGCAAACAGTGACAGTTTTAATTCTTCCTTTCCAATTTGGATTCCTCTTCTTTTTTGTCTGATTCCTGTGGACAGGAATTGTAATACTATGCTGAATAAAAGTGGCAAGGGTGAACATCCTTATCTTTTTTTCTGATCTTAGGGGAAATGCTTTCAGCTTTTCACCATAGAGCATGATGTGAGCTGTGGTCTATCATATATGGCCTTTATTATGCTGAGGTATTTTTCCTCTATGCCCATTTAATGAAGAGGTTTCTTTCTTTCTTTTTTTTTTTGGACCATAAATGGATGCTGAATTTTGTCAGAAGAATTCTACCCTTCTCTTGAAATGTCATATTGCTTTTATTGTTCAATTTATTAAAGTGGTAAATCTCACTGATCAATTTGCCATATTGAAGTCTTTGCATCCTTGGGATAAATGCAACTTGATCGTGGTGTATGAGCCTTTTAACATATTGTTGGATTTGGATTGCTAATATTTGGATGAGGATTTTTACACCATGTTCTTCCGTAATATTTTGTTGTTATTTAGTTGCTAAGTCGTGTTCAACTCTTTTGCAATACCATGCAACACAGCCTGCCAGGCTCCTCTGTCCATGGGATTTCCCAGGCAAGAATATTGGAATGGGTTGCCATTTCATTCTCCAGGGTATCTTCCCAACCTAAGAAATGAACGCACATCTCCTGCATTGGCAAGTGGATTTTTTACCACTAAGCCACCTGGCAAGCCCTTGTATTTGTGTATGTGTGTGTGTGTTTGTGTGTGTGTGTATGTGTGTGTGTGTGTAGAGAGAGAAAGAGAAAGAGGGAGGGAGGGTAAAGGAAAGAAGGAGAGAGTGGGTTAATAATTTAAATCATATCAAACATCTTTTCTGATTACAACATTATGAGACTAGAAATCAATTACAAGTAAAAGCTGAAAAAATAAAAAAAAAACATGTGGAGGTTAAGTAATACCTATTAAACAATAATGGATGACTAAAAACATCAAAAAGGAAATAAAAAAATACCTACAGACAAATGAAAACAAAGATGTGATGATCCAAAACCTATGGAATACAGTAAAAGCAGTTCTAAGAGAGAAGTTTATGGTGATACAAGCTTATCTCAGAAAACAAGAAAAATTGCAAATAAGCAGCCTATCCTTATACCTAAGGGAAGCAAGAAAGAAGAACAAATGCCCCAAGTTAGTAGAAGGAAAGAAATCATAAAGAGCAGAAATACATGAAATAGAGATTTTTAAAAAGACAGAAAAGATCAATGAAACTAAAATCTTGTTCTTTAAAAAGACAAACAAAATTGATAATCCTTTAACCTGACTCATCAAGAAAAAAAAAAAGGGAGAGGACCCAAATCAATAAATTCAGAAATGAACAGGACAAGTTACAACTGACACTACAGAGATACGAAAGACCATAAAAGACGACTATGAACTACATGTCAATAAAACAGACAACTTAGAAGAAACGGATACATTCTTAGTCATGTACTATTTCCCAAGAGTGAACAAGGAAGAACTAGACAATCTGAACAGACAAATTACCAGTAATTAAATTGAATCAGTAATTAAAAATTCCCAACAAACAAAAGTCCAGGACCAGATGACTTCACAAGGGAATTCTACCAAACATTTAGAGAAGTTAGCACCTATTCTCAAACTATTCCAAAGAATTGTAGAGGAAGGAACAGTTCAAGTCCTTAATATCACTGTGATACTAAAACAAGACAAAAATATCAGGGAAAAAAACAAAATTACAGCCTAATACCACTGATGAGGCTTCCCTGGTGGCTTGGCAGATCAGCCTGCAAATAAATAGCACTTATATATACATGCTATTGTTTTAAATTTCTGATTTCTTAGTTTCAAATGCATTTGAAAAACTCTGCATTTGTACTCTCCTCTCATAATTACTGTTTTCGATATTGTGTTTTGCATCTAATTGTTTTTTGTATCCCTTAATTGCTAAGTGTGGATAGAGAATTTCACTATTGTCTTTTAACCTCACTGCCAATGATTTCCTCCTTTTACTGTATGTTTGCTTTAACCAATGAGGTTTTTACTTTTGTAATTTTCATGTGTCTATTTGCAGCCTTTTCTTTTCTGCCTAGACGAGTTCCTTTAGTATTTTGTTGTAAAGTTGGTTTGGTTGTGCTATACTCTTTTACCTTCTTCTAGTCTGTAACACTTCTATTCTCTCCATCAAACATGAAGGAAAGCCTTGCTGGGTAGAGTATTTTTGGTTATAGATATATCGAGAGTCCCTTGGACTGCAAGGAAATCCAACCAGTCAACCCTAAAAGAAATCAGTCCTGACTATTCACTGGAAGGACTGATGCTGAAGCTGAAACTCCAATATTCTGGCTACCCAATGCAAAGAATTGACTCATTGGAAAAGACCCTGATGCTGGGAAAGATTGAAGGCAGGAGGAGAAAGGGACGACAAAAGAGATGGTCAGATGGCATCAGCAACTCAGTGGACATGAGTTTGTGCAAGCTCCAGGAGTTGGTGATGGGCAGGGAAATCTGGTGTACTGCAGTCCATAGGGTCGCAAAGAGTGGGACATGAATGAGTGACTGAACTGATATATATATATATATATATTCCCCTTTCATCACTTTAAATATCTCACGTCATTCCCTTCTAGCCTGCAGTTTCTGCTCAAAAGTCAGCTGATTGCCTTATAAGAGTTCCTTTTATGTTACTTGTTACCTTACACTTGCTGCTTTTAGTATTTTCTTTCCAATGTATGC
The DNA here is from genome assembly GCF_003369695.1 of Bos indicus x Bos taurus. Lineage (NCBI taxonomy): Eukaryota > Metazoa > Chordata > Mammalia > Artiodactyla > Bovidae > Bos > Bos indicus x Bos taurus. Next base: position 15,527,697 of record NC_040083.1, on the reverse strand, counting down.
TATTTTAATTACAATCTGCCTTGGTTTCTTCCTCTTTCAGTAAATACTCCATGGAACTCTCTGTCCTTCTTGAAATAGGATGACTATTTCCTTCAAATAGTTTCTCAGTTGCCCTCTCTCCCTATTCTCCTTCTGAGACTCCTGTAGTGAGGATATTAGTGTGCTTGACCCAGAGGCCTCTTAAAACTATTCTCATTTCTTTTAATTCTTTTTTCTTTCTTCTGTTCTGCTTCAGTGATTTCCACTTCTCTGTTTTCAGCTGGCTGATCCATTCCTCTGTATCATTTAATCTACTTACTATTCATCCTTCTAGAGTATGTTTTCATTTATTTATTGTACTCTTCACCTCTGTTTGGTTCTTTACATTTTCTAACTCTTTGTGAATAATGTTTAACTTCTCACTCTGCATCCATTTCTTCCTCTTCTGAGAGAGAAGAATGGATCATCTTCATGATCATTATTCTGGACTCCTTTTCAGGTAGATTGCTTACGTTCACTTTACTTAGTTCTTCTTGGGTTTTATCTGGTCCTTATGTGGAACATGTTCCTCTGCCACTTCATTTTGCCTAAGTTGCTGTTTGTATCTTTATGTATTTGGTAGGTTAGATATATTTCCCAATCTTGGAGAAATAGCATAATGTAGGAAACATTCCATGCATCCCAGCAGCACACTTCTCTCTTGCCACACAAAATGTATGCTCTGGAGTCTCCCCTCCTGAGGGCTGTCTGAGTCCTGTTGTGGTGAGCAGACTATGTCAGCAGTCTGGTAGGCTTGACTTATTCCTGGTTTGGTTTGTTGCTAGGCCCTGCCGTGTGTGAAGGCTATTGGCTACTGGTTGGTACCACTTGGTCATGGGAAGCTGACTACAGAACCCCAGTGGCCCCCATGGGTTACTGTTGGCTGACTGCTGGATGGATTCGGGGTCTGGAAGATCCATGGCTCTTTTCCACTCGCTGGTAGATTATGCCAGGTTCTGGGGTTAGTGCTGCACTTCTGGCAGGCAGCACAATGACCTGAAATGTGTTTGCAGGGCCCAAAGCTCTTGTCCTGAAGTTTGTGTTGGCCTGCTAGTGGGCAGGGCAGGCCCCAGATATTCCCAGGGCATGGTCTGGCATGCTGAGGACAGGATGAGTCCACGGGTTGTATGATTTAGTTTTCCTGCACGTGGAGTCTACCTCTTAGTATGTGAGGCTAGTCAAGTCTCGAGCAGGCTTCCTGAGAGCAGAATCAGAGCCCAAGTGATTCTGGGACTGATCTCTGCCTGCTCATGGATGGAGCTTGTTCCTGGGCCCTCTGATAGGCAGGATCATGCTCCAGGTTGCAATGGGCTCAGGAGGACTTTAGGCAGACTGCTGGCTGATGGGTGGGGCTGTGACCTCATCTGATGTGTTGCTTGGCCTGAGAGGCTCTAGTACTACCACCTACTGGCTATTGGGTGGGCCCATGTTTTGGTGCTAAGGAGCTAGTGGGAGGATCCCCTAGCTGTCAACAATGGTGCCTGTCAACACCAGTGTCCACGTGGCAGAAGAAACTCTAAAAATTGCCGCCAGTGTCTATGTCACACCTGCCATTGCCCCTGCCTCTTCAGGAGTCTCTCCAAGACAGTAGTAGTTCTGTGTGGTTTTGTATGCTCCCTTTAAGAGTGAACTCTCTATTTCCCTCAGTCTTGTGGGATTCCCCAAATTAAGTACCACTGGCCTTCCAAGCCAAATGCTCTGAGGGCTCATCTTCCCAGTGCAGGACTCCTAGGCAGGGGAACCTGATGTGAGGCTCAGAACTCTCACCCCTTTGGGAGAACCACTGTAGCATAATTATTCTCCAGTTTGTGGTTCATCTAGCCATTGCCATGGGGCTTGACTATATGGCAAGTTCACCTCTTCTATTATCTCATTGTAGTTCCATGTTTTTAGTTTTAGAAGATTTTTTCTGGTAGATTCTGGCTTCCCTGGTGGTTCAGACAGTAAAGAATCTGCTTGCAATGCTGGAGACCTGGGTTTGATCCCTGAGTCAGGAAGATCCCCTAGAGAAGGGAATGGCTATCCACTCCAGTATTCTCACCCAGAGAATCCCATGGACAGAGGAGCCTGGAAGGCTACAGGCAGTAGGGTCTCAAAGAATTGGACAACACTGAGTGACTAACACTTTCACTTTTTTTTCTGGCCTTTTTAACTGAAGGTTGTTCTGCAAATAGTTGTTTTTTGGTGTGCTCTGGAGAGGTGAGCTTAGAGTGTTGCTACTCTGCCATCTTGGTCAATCTCTCAATAAGCTGAATTTTAACACTGGATGATATTGTCAGGGATGCATGCATTTAAAGACATGTTTTTATACAGTTTTTCATTCTCTAAAGAGGAATTTTAGATCCCTTTAGACTGAATGTTTATTCAGTGAAGGTTAATAAAGTTACCACCTTTCTTTATACTTCCTCTAAATTTCCACTTGCCTTTTAATTTTGGGGTATCTAGGGGATTGTTCATCTGAGGTAGCAAAGACACTCTTCTCAGTCACCATGGAAATGCTAATTAAAACTATAATTAGATAGCACAACACATTCACTAGAGTGCTAAAATAAAAATTTCTTGTAATTTCAAGTGTTGGTAAAGAGGTGAAGCAAGTAGGACTCTTATACGCTGTCGGTGGGAAAGCAAATTAGCACAACCAGTTTGGGAAAGTTGCAGTATCTACTAAAAATGAACATATATGCAATGTATAATTAATAACATATCCAAGAGAAATGTGCATATCCATGTTCCCAAAGACAAGAATGTAAGAGCCCAAAGTGGCCATGATAAAATAGTATATAGCATTGAAAGGTAAATTATTACTGCTACACATAGAAGTCTCACATAAGTAATATTGAGAACAGGCCACACAAAAAAACATGTACAAATTCTATCATTCTGTTTATGTAAAACTCAAAGAAAGGTGAAATAACTAATGGCATTTGAATTTAGGAAAACTGCTATCTTATTGAGGATTGGGATTTATAATTTTGGAAGAAAAAGAGCACCTTCAACTACACTGATTTAGTACTATTTCTTAATTTGAGTGGTTAACACACATGTCTGTTGGTTTTGTGATAATTTATTGAGCTGTTCACCTATAATTTGTGCACTAAGCATATTTAACAAAAATCTTTAATTAATCAATTATATATGATTATACCATATGCCAGATAACATATATGATATTAAAATAGAAAAATAAAAAGCACTTCATTATTCCACTGATGCATAGACTTCAAGTTTTTTTTTCTATATGAATATTCATACATTGGCACTTAGCATTTATAGTTTTTCTAACAGAAATTATCAAAATTGTTTAACAAAAATAAGAAAATCTGAGTAGACCAAGCTTCTATAGTCCTGGAAGCATTAAACATTAAAAAATAATCTACCAGTTCCAATAACCTTTCATATTAATTTACCACTAAATTTTCCTAACTTTTAAAAAATATGGAATTTCCACACAATATTAAAAATATCTATCTTAGCAAGTAAATTTGAGAGGGATAAGACATGCTTTTCATTTTTTTTTCCTTGAGCAACACTTCTTTCCCTTGTGATTTGTTGATTAGGACTTCTTTTTATTTATTTGTTTCCTCTCTTTTCATGAATAATTATCATGTTTTATTTGTTTGCCATATTGGTCATTATTTTTTTCCTCATAATTTTCATCATTGTCCTTATCTTCTGCATTCTAAAAGTGCTTCTTCAGTCTGCTTTCCATAAATCTAATTATGTTAGTTGTTGCCTACAAAAGTGAGTGAAAGTTGCTCAGTCATGTCTGTTTCTCTGCGACCCCATGGAATTCTCCAGGCCAGAAGACTGGAGTGGGTAGCTGTTCCCTTCTCCAGGGGATTTTCCCAACCCAGGAATCAAACCCAGATCTCCCACATTGCAGGTGGATTCTTTACCAACTGAGCCACCAGGGAAGCCCAAGAATATTGGAGTGGGTAGCTTGTTCCTTCTCCAGAGCAGATCTTTCTGACCCAGGAATTGAACTGGGGTCTCTGGCATTGCAGTCAGATTCTTTACCAGCTGAGCTACCAGGGAAGTCCCTTGCCTATGAAGGCCAATTTAATTCTTCTATTATATTTTCTGTTTCCTTTCAATCCTTTGCATTTCAACTTTCTCAATTTTAATGGCTTGTATTTCTAAGTTAATCAATGCATATGTTAAAAGGATAAAATATAATTTTCTAAGATATCATTCTGGTTTTCATATTAACTCATTGATCCACATATGCTTTACCTCAGGTTTTCATTCCCCACATTAAAGTAATCATTATCAAGATCATGGTTGACTTTGATTGTGTTGTTGCTATTGCTTCTGTATTTGAGAATGTGAGAAAAATCCATTGAAGGGTAGTATTTCTCAACAGACAAGGCATAAGACTGACCATTAGCCCTTGGTCCTACTGATAACTTGATTTTTCTGTATAAAGCCTCTAAGCTTCACAGTTGAGTAGACTGTGAACAACCTCAGGCTTAAATTCCAATGAGTATCAGACATTCAAAGCCTCTGTTAGAATGCTAGTGTACCATCCTCTCTCCACACTCTGTCGTTCTCTGATCACACACATACACAGTACTATTACTGTCGTCCCTAATCCCATTATCACCACATCTGCAAAACCTATCTTTCTCTTTGGTTACAATGTATTTCCATAAGTCATTCCTTCCTTTCTACCCTTTTCAGAGGGATCAGGAAAGATAATCCTAAAATGAATACAGATATGAAGGCACTGATTGAGGGAGGTGCCAAGATACGGCAGCTTAACTCTTTAAGTCATACCAATCATGGATTTCTGAGTTAGCAGGCAGAAAGTAAGTGAGGAACACAGAGTCTCGCTCTCTATTACTTAAGGCCATGGGCTTCCTCTACTTCAGATTGCAAATTTTTTTTTTTTAATTAATTTTATTTTATTTTTAAACTTTACATAATTGTATTAGTTTTGCCAAATGGAGTCTTCCCAGAAGCTAAAAATAGATTGGTTGAAAGTCTCAGTTTTGAATTTTGTCATGAATTTTTCATCTTTATCTGTGCCCTTATAGCCAGTTTAAGTTGCATTAAAGACTATTAATCTGGTAGAACTTCCAACCAACAACTGACATCTTAAACTGTGATTAAAAAACCAACCCCTCAGCATCATTTGGAGAAAAATTCAATCTTCCTCTAATATTTACTCACAACCAAAAGTTATTCCTGAACATCTGTGCAATATTACTTTGACACAGATGGCAAAATAGTTATTAATAACATAGCACATGTAAATATTTGGATCCATTTCAGTAGAACTGAGAAAGCCACAAAACTGTCTTATGAAGTAAATTTTCATTGCTGACTCAGTGTTCATTTTACTTTGCCCCCAAAGTGTTGTAATCTTCTTTGGTACTTTTTGAAATAAACAAGTAACATTTATTTTCAGACTTTTGTAGTGTAGTGGGGAGAAGAATTCATTTACATTTCATAGCTGGCCCAGATCGACTTTATTTCTTAGAATTATACAAGGTCTATACACTGTTCAGGAAGTGACAAGGCCCAGCCTTCTAAATACAACTTAACTTCACTTTTCAAAGAATAAATAAAATGAAAAAAGAAGGGGAAGAAACATATCATGAGAAAATCAGCAGCATATCAAATGTTTTTTTTTAAGTCTTGGTTTCTTATAAATAAAAAGAAATCACCCCTATAAACTCTCAACTTTTTTTTTTTCATGTTAATTGTTTTATATAACTCTTTTAAGATACTTTGTTATGGTCAATTCTCTTTCAATGATTGTGAACAATTTGGAATTCAATCTTTTGACCCTTAGATTATAAAACAAGCTTCTTGCTGTATGTTGAGGCAATAGGAGCAGTATGAAAAGACATGTACTAGAAGCCTGAATGTAGATTTACCGTCTGGTTTACAGGTTGGTGCCAATCTCCACATGCTAATTGGTCTGTATCACGAGAAGTGTGGAAACAGAGGACAAGCATTAGAAACTTTTACAGACATTTAGTAATTTTATGTCTGTAAGATAATGACAAATGATAATAAATATGTGGATTTGTATATTTTAGCATATTATATTTATACGCCTTTTAGTCATTTCCTAGTAATAATTTTTTTTAGCAATTTTATAAAAGCATTCAGTCTATAATGGATTTAAATGAATTAACAGTGACTGACCCTTAACCACAGGGTCTGAGAAGCACAGAGCTATATGCACACGGAATGTATTCGACATGCTGGACCTCAATTTCTCCATCTCTAAAAATATGAGAAAAGATCCCGACTTTGTCTTCCATAGAGATTATACAGAAACTAGACAGAATTACTTATTCATAAATTATTTATAAGCTCTAACATGAAGAGCTGTCTCATTGGAAAAGACCCCGATGCTGGGAAAGACTGAAGGCATGAGGAGAAGGGGGCAACAGAGGATGAGATGATTAGGTGGCATCACCGACTCAAGGGACATGAGTGTGAGTGAACTCTGGGAGATAGTGAAAGACAGGGAAGCCTGGAGTGCTACAGACCATGGCGTCACAAAGAGTCAGACGCAACTGAGCAACTGAACAACATAAGACTTCATATAAGTATATGGCTGTTATATTCTAAGTAATAATCACTTGGGAAACAGCACAGTATCTTAGCTAAAAGAAGCTTGGTATTTATTAGATGCCTAATACATGTCTGTTGGCTTTATGCATAAACATAAGAACAGAAACTCAGGCATCAGACAGAACTACATTCAATTGTCACAGGAGCAATGTGTGATTTAACGCAGGCCACACATCTTTCAAAAGCACAGTTTCTCCATCAGCAAAATGAGAGTAATAATAGCTTCAAACTTAAGGGTTGTTGTGATATTCAATAAAGTAATGCAGCATTTAGTATTTAGTATGTGACACATGGAATGCATTCAATAAATATTAGTCATATCTTTTATCTCCTCTTCTTTGCTAAGGAAATGCTCAACTGTTCATAGGCAATTTCTTACTTAATTTGTAGGAAAATACAACAAGGAAACAACCATAATCTACATTTTAAAATTAGAAAATAAGACTGAAAGAATTAAGGAACTTTCACAAAGTCACAAAGCTACTTTAAATCCCTGTCTGTCTATAACGGAATTGGTGACTTTTCCCACCTAATACCATCTCCCTAAGGTATTCTAAGTAATGAGAATAAATTTCATAGGCAATATTTTAGAAGCATTCTCATTTTTATTTATAAGCTCTGAGGATATTTTGTGTAAGAAATGGCATGAACAGACTTAATAATGCATAAAAGAGACACCCATGAACCATCTCTGTCACTTACCAGTTTGACTCGTTGATCTCCTCATGCTGGGGTGTTTTTAGTATAGTGCTCTAAGTCTCTTTCATAACCTTGCTTCAAGGCTGCCAAAACATGCAAAAAGAAGAATAATATTTGCTTCTGGAAGGATTTCCATATGTTAGTGGCCAGAATAATAATTCAAATTTACATAGCATGTTTTATAAAACATTTAAAGAAACACAATAGGGATTAACCTTTTCACATGTTTGGTGTTTTGCATCCTGAAAGCAAAAATAGTATCATGCTTTACCCTGGAATTCTCAGAACAGGACAAAGTATCTATCATCTAGCCATTCATTAAATTCTTTCTTTTTTTTTTTTTGTTAAATAGTTGAAAGAAGGAAACTTATGTTCAAATAATTAATATATTTGAAGATTTTCAATCTTCCACTTCAGAGGCAAAATGGTATTTTGTTATAATGCACTTGTCTGAAAAGAAGAAGAAAATAAACCTGAAGGAGAAAGTATTTTTTGCTATGCCAATAAACCTGACATTTCAAAGGATAAAATTTGACAATGAGGTCAACATGCAAGACACAGATTATTCTGTATAGTTTCAGTATTTAATAATTATTGAATGAAACTAAAAATCTATTATCAAAAATAATTACTATATATTTATACAGGAAATTTAAATACAATGAATTCTAAGTGTGAATTTACTTTTGGAGTAACTATACATTTGAAAAAGGGAAATAAAATGTTCTTTTTAGATTCAGAATGTCTTTCCCATTGTCCTAATGCTACTTCCCAACTCTGCTCAACTCTACTCTGCAATCCACAAAAACACAGAAGGATAAAGAAAAGAAAGATTAGTTGACAAAAAAAAAAAAAAAACAGTAAATGCTATCCTAGGGTAGTGTTTATTAACTCAAAAATAAGTGTAATGAGATGAACTGTTTCTTAAAATAATTAATCACTGGTCTTCTAACTCATATTTTATACCATTGTCTCTTTGATATTGTGACTTTTTTGACCAATAATAATAGTCATATCATAGCATAATGGTGATGATTACAATTTTTTTGCTTACAATGTATCAGGAATTCCATTTATCAGTTTATAGGAATTGTCTAATTTAATATTTCAGATCAGATAAGTCGCTCAGTCGTATCTGACTCTTTGCAACCCCACGAATCACAGCACGCCAGGCCTCCCTGTCCATCACCAACTCCCGGAGTTCACTTAGACTCATGTCCATCGAGTCAGTGATGCCATCCAGCCATCTCATCCTCTGTTGTCCCCTTCTCCTCTTGCCCCCAATCCCTCCCAGCATTAGAGTCTTTTCCAATGAGTCAACTCCTTGCATGAGGTGGCCAAAGTATTGGAGTTTCCGCTTTAGCATCATTCCTTCCAAAGAAATCCCAGGGCTGATCTCCTTTAGAATGGACTGGTTGGATCTCCTTGCAGTCCCAGGGACTCTCAAGAGTCTTCTCCAACACCACAGTTCAAAAGCATCAATTATTCGGTGCTCAGCCTTCTTCACAGTCCAACTCTCATATCCATACATGATGACAGGAAAAACCATAGCCTTGACTAGACAAACCTTTGTTGGTAAAGTAATGTCTCTGCTTTTGAATATGCTATCTAGGTTGGTCATAACTTTCCATCCAAGGAGTAAGCATCTTTTAATTTCATGGCTGCAGTCACCATCTGTAGTGATTTTGGAGCCAAGAAAAATAAAGTCTGACACTGTTTCCACTGTTTCCCCATCTATTTCCCATAAAGTGATGGGACCGGATGCCATGATCCTCATTTCTGAATGTTGAGCTTTAAGCCAACTTTTTCACTCTCCACTTTTACCTTCATCAAGAGGCTTTTTAGTTCCTCTTCACTTTCTGCCATAAGGGTGGTGTCATCCGCATATCTGAGGTTATTGATATTTCCCCTGGTAATCTTGATTCCAGCTTGGGCTTCTTCCAGCCCAGCATTTCTCATGATATACTCTGCATAGAAGTTAAATAAACAGGGTGACAATATACAGCCTTGACGAACTCCTTTTCCTATTTGGAACCAGTCTGTTGTTCCATGTCCAGTTCTAACTGTTGCTTCCTGACCTGCATACAAATTTCTCAAGAGGCAGATCAGGTGGTCTGGTATTCCCATCTCTTTCAGAATTTTCCACAGTTGATTGTGATCCACACAGTCAAAGGCTTTGGCATAGTCAAGAAAGCAGAAAGAGATGTTTTTCTGGAACTCTCTTGCTTTTTCCATGATCCAGCGGATGTTGGCAATTTGATCTCTGGTTTCTCTGCCTTTTCTAAAACCAGCTTGAACATCAGGAAGTTCACGGTTCACATATTGCTGAAGCCTGGCTTGGAGAATTTGGAGCATTACTTTACTAGCGTGTGAGATGAGTGCAATTGTGCAGTAGTTTGAGCATTCTTTGGCATTGCCTTTCTTTGGGATTGGAATGAAAACTGACCTTTTCTAGTCCTGTGGCCACTGCTGAGTTTTCCAAATGTGCTGGCATATTGAGTGCAGCACTTTCACAGCATCATCTTTCAGGATTTGGAATAGCTCAACTGGAATTCTATCACCTCCACTAGCTTTGTTCGTAGTGATGCGTTCTAAGGCCCACTTGACTTCACATTCCAGGATGTTTGGCTCTAGGTCAGTGATCACACCATCGTGATTATCTGGGTCGTGAAGATCTTTTTTGTACAGTTCTTCTGTGTATTATTGCCATTTCTTCTTAATATCTTCTGCTTCTGTTAGGTCCATACCATTTCTGTCCTTTATCAAGCCCATCTTTGCATGAAATGTTCCTTTGATATCTCTGATTTTCTTGAAGAGATCTCTAGTCTTTCCCATTCTGTTGTTTTCCTTTATTTATTTGCATTGATCGCTGAAGAAGGCTTTCTTATCTCTTCTTGCTATTCTTTGGAACTCTGCATTCAGATGTTTATATCTTTCCTTTTCTCCTTTGCTTTTCACTTCTCTTCTTTTCACAGCTATTTGTAAGGCCTCCCCAGACAGCCATTTTGCTTTTCTTTTCCATGGGGATGGTCTTGATCCCTGTCTCCTGTACAATGTCATGAACCTCATTCCATAGTTCATCAGGCACTCTATCTATCAGATCTAGGCCCTTAAATCTATTTCTCACTTCCACTGTATAATCATAAGGGATTTGATTTAGGTCATACCTGAATGGTCTAGTGGTTTTCCCTACTTTCTTCAATTTCAGTCTGAATTTGGCAATAAGGAGTTCATGGTCTGAGCCACAGTCAGCTCCTGGTCTTGTTTTTGCTGACTGTATAGACCTTCTCCATCTTTGGCTGCAAAGAATATAATCAATCTGATTTCGGTGTTGACCATCTGGTGATGTCCATGTATAGAGTCTTCTCTTGTGTTTTTGGAAGAGGGTGTTTGTTATGACCAGTGCATTTTCTTGGCAAAACTCTTTAAATTGTAAATTGTTGTAAATTTAATATTTACAACAGCCCTATAAGGTAGGTAACATTAACCTCTCTATATTTTAAAGAGAGAACTCAGGCTCAGATTTAGTAAATTAATAAAGAGTCACTGCTAATAGTCAATAAAGTAGGATTTGACCCTTTCCCTGTATGACCTGTATGCAGGTCAGGAAGCAACAGTTAGAACTGGACATGGAACAATAGACTGGTTCCAAATAGGAAAAGAAGTATGTCAAGGTTGTATATTGTTACCCTGCTTATTTAACTTACATGCAGAGTACATCATGAGAAACGCTGGGCTGGAGGGACCACAAGCTGGAATCAAGATTACCAGGAGAAATATCAAAAACCTCAGATATGCAGATGACACCACCCTTATGTCAGAAAGCAAAGAGGAGGAACTAAAAAGCCTCTTGATGAAAGTGAAAGAGGAGAGTGAAAAAGTTGGCCTAAAGCTCAACATTCAGAAAAATAAGATCATGGCATCTAGTCCCATCCTTTCATGGCAAATAGATGGGGAAACAGTGGAAACAGTGTCAGACTTTATTTTTTGGGGCTCCAAAATCACTGCAGATGGTGACTGCAGCCATGAAATTAAAAGATGCTTATTTACTCCTTGGAAGGAAAGTTACCACCAACCTAGACAGCATATTCAAAAGCAAAGATATTACTTTGCCAACAAAGGTCCGTTTGGTCAAGGCTATGGTTTTTCCAGTAGTCATGTATAGATGTGAGAGTTGGACACTCAAGAGTCAATATTTATCACAGGCTTAGGTTATGCTGATGGTGCTCATCCACTGACTACATATTGGGTCAGATTCAGATGATAGCTCCAAATGATTTAAAATTCAAGTTGTGTATATATGTGTGTATACTATCCATGTGCAAAAATATTACAAAATAAATGAAAGTGAAAAGTGAAAGTGTTAGTTGCTCAATCATACCCAATTATTTGGGAGCCCATGGACTGTAGCCTTCCAAGCTCCTCTGTCCATGGAATTTTCCAGGCAAGAATACTAGAGTGAGCAGCCATTCCCTTCTCCAGGGGATCTTCCTGCCCATGGATGAACCCATGTCTCCTGCATTGCAGGCAGATTCTTTATCATTTGAGCTACCAAGGAAACCCATAACTACTAATAATGGGTTTTAAATTTACATTTTCCTTTTTTAAAAAGTGCCATTACTGTGAGCTTAACAATATTAAATAAGCATATAGCAAACTTCACATATTTCTACTTTATTTTGTAATTTATTAATAATTATGAATAAATAAACATTTTCCTTGCTTTGAAAAATGTGATCTCACCTAGTGCAGGCTCCCTTGAATTCAACAATATATAACAAAATAAATAAAATACTGCCTTTTTGTCACTGGTTAAGATTTTAGATGGGGAAATAGTGGAAAGTGTCAGACTTTATTTTTTGGGGCTCCAAAATCACTGCAGATGGTGACTGCAGCCATGAAATTAAAAGACGCTTACTCCTTGGAAGGAAAGTTATGACCAACCTAGATAGCATATTGAAAAGCAGAGACATTACTTTGCCAACAAAGGTCCATCTAGTCAAGGCTATGGTTTTTCCAGTGGTCACGTATGGATGTGAGAGTTGGACTGTGAAGAAGGCTGAGCACCAAAGAATTGATGCTTTTGAACTGTGGTGTTGGAGAAGACTCTTGAGAGTCTCTTGGACTGCAAGGAGATCCAACCAGTCCATTCTAAAGGAGATCAGTCCTGGGTGTTCTTTGGAAGGAATGATGCTAAAGCGGAATCTCCAGTACTTTGGCCACCTCATGCAAGGAGTTGACTCATTGGAAAAGACTCTAATGCTGGGAGGGATTGGGGGCAGGAGGAGAAAGGGACGACAGAGGATGAGCTGGCTGGATGGCATCACTGACTCAATGGACGTGAGTCTGGGTGAACTCAGGGAGTTGGTGATGGACAGGGAGGCCTGGTGTGCTGCGATTCATGGGGTCGCAAAGAGTTGGACACAACTGAGTGACTGAACTGAACAGAAGTTTTTAGTATTAATAATTTTTACTTTCTACTCTACTTTTTTCTATATTTCCAATATCTTTTATCTTACAGATTTTAGCTACCATTAATTTAGCCCTGTAGTACACCATGCTAGGTATATGTGTTTATATAATTTCATATAAAAATGTGATATCTTATTTAATTCATAAATTTATTAAGTAATGTTAATAATAACAGTTATAATTTTTAGGTATTTACTAGTGGCTCAGATGGTAAAAAATCTGCCCGAAATCCAGGAGACCTGGGTTCTACCTCTGGGTTGGGAAGATCCCTTGTAGAAGGGCATGGCAATCTACTCCAGTATTCTTGCACAGAGAATCCCAAGGACAGAAGAGCCTAGCAGGGTACAGTCCAGAGGATCACAGAGATTTGGACATGACTGAAGAGACTTAGAGTGCACGCAATAGCCATGTACCATTCTAATGTTTTACATGTATTGATTCACTTAATCCTCTTTAAAATAAGCTATTACTATGTTGAGTTTTTAAGATACAGAAATTAGTTCAAGATCATATGACCTAAAAGTAGTAAAACTGAGATTCAAATTTAAGTATGTTAGATTTTATTCTTATAATAAAGTAAAAATTGATATTTTTTGAAGAATCAAGTAAATATCTTCCCTGATGGAAAATATTTTAGCAGCCAATAGTATTGCAGTAGTAAACATAGGACTCAACCTCTATATTACATGCTTTATTAAAAGAAAATGTTTACATTAAAATAAGAAGTATTTGCAAGAGCACAGGAAAAGTCATTATAAACTTTACAGAATAGTGATTCTAGTCCTCATTTCCAAAGCTTAGCAAGAGATTTTTTCATTGCTAAACATTAATTTATTACTTATGATGACTTCCTAAAAGTATGATTTTATCACTGTTGAAGGGATGAAGAAACATAACTAGATACTGAAAGATAGAAATTCAATAGTCGTGTAGACATATAACAAGGATATGCTTATTTCTGACCTTTTCAGCTAATTTCCAAGTAGCAATATATTCCATAAGCAGGTCTCCAAATTCCACTAAAGAAATAGCGATTATTGGGTATACCTACAATCACCATTTCTCCCATTTTAAGTACCATTATTGAAGCATATTTTACCTATGGAATCATACACTCATACACACATACACATGCACACACATATAACCATATGAGGTAATTTTTTTGAAATTATGAGTATTGTATTTTGGAAAAACTTTAATAGGAGTACTTCCAAAACATAATTTTAATATCAATAATAAATTATTCGTATCTAGTTTGAAAAATTGGAGAAGGAAATGGCAACCCACTCCACTATTCTTGCCTAGAGAATCTTGTGGATGGAGGAGCCTGGTGGGTTGCTGTCCATAGGGTCGCATAGAGTCGGACATGACTGAAGTGACTTAGCATGCATGCATGCATGCATTGGTGAAGGAAATGGCAACCCACTCCAGTATTCTTCCCTGGAGAATCCCAGGGATGGAGGAGCCTGGTGGGCTGCCATCTCTTGGGTCGTGCAGAGTTGGACATGACTGAAGTGACTTAGCAGCAGCAGCAGCAGTTTGAAAGATGATGTACTGCCAATGATTTCACATGAGGTTCTCTTAAAGTTCCAAAGAGTTGATATTATAATAAGTGTAAGTTATAATGGTTTCTCTTACATTCACTACCAAATCAAAAACTTCTAACATAGAAAAGGCATGGTCTCTGCCTGATACAGTAATAAGGCTCATTTCTAAAATAAGTTTAAGAACCGGCCAGTTTTCATTTTCTTCATTAGTTCTGAGAGCCAGCCTCTCATCTTCTTTGCCTGTATCTTCAAATGCTTTCTTCAACAAACTCTTTGTAAAGAAGCAAATCAGCGCCTCCATAATACTGGGCACCATGATTCTGATTTTATTTCCAAATCAATTATTCAGAAGTTATTCCTTTGAAAGCAGTTGTGGAATCATTCAGGAAATTCCTGGTGTACCCAAGTACAGGGATAAAAATAGCAATTGTTTAGATAAACTTCAAAGAGTAGAAAAAAAATTGTATATATAAATGTGTTGTTGCGGTGGAGTAAGGTTCAATATCTAGGAGAAAGTACTGTTAGGAGGAAGAATCCAAGAATTTTAATATCCTTGGGTTAACACTAGAATTTCTGACCACCTCCTAACAGGCTTCTTTGGCCACCTGATGTGAAGAGCTGATATATTAGCTCTTAGGAGAAATGGATAGGAGAATAGATTAGGAGAAATGGATAACAGAGGATGAGATGGTTGGATGGTATCACCAACTCAATGGACATGAGTTTGAGTAGGCTTCAAGAGATGGTGAAGGACAGGGAAGCCTGGCGTGTTGCAGTCCATGGGGTCACAAAGTCAGACCAACTGAGTGACTGAACAACAGGCCTCTTAGATTTCAGCCACTTAACTATTCAATCTACATACTCCTAAAATGTTTCCATAGTTCCTAACCAATATTCTTATATTAATTTTCCTATTATGTATTTTTAATGTCCAAACTCATATGTCAGGCCTTGATGTTCTTCTATAATCTACAATTTGAAAGAAGGCAGATGGACTTTTCTGAAGAAACAAAGGATGTTGCTGCCATCCTTTAATCCATAATGCCAAAGGATTACAGCTCCCACCTCCTCACCTTTATTACTGTATCTGATTTTTAGCTGAGTCAATTGCCTCAACAATAGTGTTTCTCTCTTTCCCTGTATCAAGTCCTTAGCCAATTTCACCAGATTAAGTTCTCTAAATCAAAGCCAGAATCCTGTCAATCCTTTCCCAAAATGTTTTTAAGGCTCCCCGTTCTCTGCAGAATAAAAGGGGAAAATGAAGCCTATTTCAAACTCCTAAGTCTGGGCTCAAAGACTTCAACTATCTTTGACCTTTTCAGATTCATTTCTGCAAATGCATAATGCAGACGTGCTTTGCAAACTGCAAAGATCTTCACCACTGTGAGCAATTTCATTCTTAAAGTAAATCTGTGAAGTGAGACTCCTGAAACACAGAGATGTTGTAACTGCCTTGAGTCTTTGGTTAAGCTGATAAACGGTGGAAACCAGGTTTCCATCTTTTACCCGGAGTCCACACCGCACACAATGTTTTTGACATCGAACTGAATGATTCATCACTTTTTGAAATACTTTATTTTCCTTTCTCTGAATACAGACTTGTGCTGTTCTTCACCTGAAGAGATAGTGAGGTGTCAGAGTGAGAGTTCATGCCTATCAGAGGTTATAGAGATCTATCAGGTGCAGTTTGAGAAAGATTTTTACCTAGTCCATGGAACTCTGCCAAGATAATTCTATCATCTGGTAGTAGCTTCCTAAGTTTACAGATACATCAAGTAAGAAGAATTAACCAGCTTCCAATGGGTTCCCCTGGTGGCTCAGTGGTAAAGAATCCTCCTGCCAATGCAGGGAACGTGGGTTCGATACCTGTATCAGGAAGATCCCCCAAAGAAGGAAATGGTAACCCAATCCAGTATTCTTGCCTGGGAAACCCCACTGATAGAGGAGCCTGATGGACTATAGTCCGTGGGGTCTCAAAAGAGGTGGACACAACTTGGTGACTAAACAACAACAGTATCAGCTTTACATTTCAAAACCTAAGAGTTTTGAAGTATCCAAATCTCCTTAGAGCTACACAAGTTTAGGACAGGTAGGTTCATTTACTATAATAGAACTTTTCTTAGAATTGCTTCTCTTTAAATTTATTATCATCATTTATCTAAACATCTATACCATAGAGAATTTCACTGCTGTTTCTATCTCCACAGCAATGGACTATCGATAAAGTGCTTTTCTGTATACCGCAGGCATTTTGGAAATAGCTCTCGGATCAAACTAAATGAGTTCCAGTATAAATACAGAATCTGAGACCTTGCAGATGGCATTTAGCAAGATATTGGTGTGACAGCTAGAAAGATGCAGCGTGACCCTCTGCAATTGATGTTTTGTATTGAGTGCAGGGTCTAATAAAATGAGTTCCATCATGGAACTTGTGTGTTCAGTGAAATCTGTATTAAACCTACATATGAGCTTTGACTGCAGCTTAAGTGAAATTAAAAAAAAAAGGATAAAAGACGAACTATAACTGGAATGGTAGTTTGAGTCACATTCAAATCTCAAATTAATTGTTAAATATGTACCTTCTATTCTAATGAAGGTGAGAAGTGAAAGAATATTGCTTCATATATGTTGCCTCACAGTGAACATTATTTCAGTACGATTTGAAATATGATTTTACTTTAAAACCTCTGGCACATTTTACAGTTTGATTCATTCTCTAACACTTTCAAAGCTGTATTTCATTAAATTACACTTGTTTTATATAAGCTGCTCTGAATATCTACTGTTGACCTACAAAGATTGAGGGGACAAGGATTTATTTTAAATACATTCTCCTTCCTTCATGTAGATCAATGCAGACAGCCGCCTAAAGAGCTATACTGTTTCACTGTTATAGGAAAAGGTTCACACACTGGTGAGTTAAGTAGAATGGAAGAAAACATCTCAGGATAACAGGCTCCCAACCTAGAGTATATTATACAGACGTCAGAAAGAGAAAAGCAATTATCATATATTAATGCATATGTATATAATCTAGAAAAATGGTACTGATGAATCTATTCACAGGGCAGGAATAGAGAGAGAGACATAGAAAACAAACTTGTGGACACAATGGGGGAAGGAGAGGGTAGGACAAGTTGAGAGAGTGGGACTGACATATACACGATCATGTGTAAAACAGAGAGCTACTGGGAAGCTGCTGCATAGCACAGGGAGCTCAGCCTGGTGCTCTGTGATGAGGGCTGGGATGATGGTCAGGTGGGTGGAAGGCTCTAGAGGGAGGAGATACAGGTATACTTATAGCTGATTCACAGTGTTGTGCAGCAGAAGTCAACACAATATTGTAAAGCAATTATCCTCCTATTAAAAAATATATATTTTTAGAAAAGATAACAGGCTCTATTCTATCTACATCCTCAGCAATTAATCACTAGGCTCCATGGGATTCTCCAGACAAGAATACTGTAACAGGTAGCTATTCCATTCTCCAGGGGATGTCCCTGATCCAGGGATTGATCCCTGGTCTCCTGCATTGCAGGAAGATTCTTTACCATCTGAGCCACCAGGGAAGCCTCCTGGTGTCAGCTATGGCTTCTAATGCATCATGTCTCCTAAAATGCTCTTCATTTGAGTGAGATGAGTGAGAGAACTGAATGAGGTTTGGATGTCATAATTTGGATACAACTTAGAGACAGATAACCACACAGTCTTTAAGTCAGAAGTAACTCGGGTCATCCCGGCTTTCTCCCATTTAATATTGGGATACTCGCTTTTGCTGACAAGGTTCCCCAGTACAGCTCCAATGGTATGAAAAAAAGGAGTTGAAACAACAACTCAAATTATTGTCCTTGTACCTGCCATACACTGGTCCAAATTCTGCCCTCTGGAACTATTCAGAAAATATAGAATTCGAGTTTCACATGGCAGGTCTTCAGATAATTGAAGGAAGTTGTCATCACCCTGCAGGGAACTGGAGCATCTTTCTGACTCAACATCACTACTTTCCAAACACAAAATGACAGACACATTCCTCACATGACATGCTTCCAGACATTTCACCAGTCTGGTCACCTTCTTTTGGATGTACTTCCATTTGTCAATGTCTCCTTTTAAAATGTCTCGAACATCCTATGACATTTCTGAAGCTTCCAGCAGAAATGGAATGCCCTGAGAATAACAGTAAATTTCTCTCATCTGTGAAGAGTGATGAGACCTAAATTTAAAGAAAATTTCCACTTCTCAAAAGTAGACAGAGAGAGAACTAACCGTTAGAATATTAATAGATCAAAAATTCACCTCTAAGCTTGCTGATGTTAGAGTGGTATCTGAGAGAATGTTGTCTATAGTGTATGCCTGCAACCCACCCACAGGCAAGACTCATTAGATTGCCCATACTGTTTGCTAAATCCCCCAAATATTGGACTCCTCCTAAGACAAATGACCTGGGTCATGATTCTCCAGCTAAGTCACCTTGGACAAGTTGCTAACATACATGGTTTCAAGTTTATCCGGTACTATACTGGTGATTTTCGCTGTCAATCTGACTGGATCACGGGGTGCCCAGATATTTGGCTAACAAATGTTTGTGGGTATTTCTGGTGAAATTAGCATTTGAATTGTTGGATCTGATAAAGTGGTTTGCCCTCTTCCATGGAGTGGACATCACCCAATGTGTTGAGGGCCTGAATAGCAGAAAAAGTTGGAGGAACAAGTTAGCCCTTTCTGTCTAATTGCTTGAGATGAGACATAGATCTATTCCTACCCCTGATACTCCTGACTTCCTGGCTTTCAGACCCACACTGAACTACACCACTGGTTTTCCTTGGTCTCCCAGCTCACAGAAACCAGATCTTGAGACTTCCAACCTCTATAATTGCCTGAACCAATTCCTTGTAATAAATCTATCTATCTATCTATCTATCTATCTATATATATATATATATTATTGGTACTGTTTCTTTAGAGAACTCTAACACAGTCATCAAATGAATTAAATATCTCTAAGATTCTAGGTAAACTATAATTTGTTCTGATAAGAAATTTCAGCATTTCAAAATTTCTTGTCAAGAGTCATATCTTTGGTTTTAATTTAGCCCAGATGTAAAGTTTCATCTTCAATAAAATCTGAGAAAATGTTTTGCCAGTTCTCATCATATTACGATTCAAATATTAATTTGTTGGTTCACCTAGCAACTTACTTTCATGCATATGTGAACCTATCACAGTGCTTGGCAATATGGATGATACAAAGAAAACATAATTGCAGCTCTTTCTCTTGAATTTACAAGAGAAACCATCTAGTATTTACAGTATGTAACAGTCTAGTTATTATATTTAAAGCAGTAAAAATACGAATGTCAAATGTTGATAGCAATAAATGTAATGGAATTCAGAGTAGGGAAACATCAACATGGCCTAAGAAGATGGAAAGGATTTCATGAAGGCGATGGAAGGAGACAGGGCACTTGATGAACTGGGAGAAAGGAGTATTTACAGCCTAGTCAGAGTGATCAAGCTTTTAAAGAGCCCTCTATTGATCTAGAAATTGTGTGACAACTGCACATAACAGCTCTGAAACATGGAACAACTGGATAAGGATCCAAATATAAATACTGGATTTTAGCAACTCCTTGTATACACAACATCCCACTCTTGCTTAGTTAAAAAGATTTAACAATCAACTACATGGTTTTAAAATCCCTATAAGGGTCTGTGCAGCATCATAAGTTAAAAAAAAAAAAATCAAGATACAAAAACAAGAGGGCATCTGATATTGACTTTTGGGGTTTGACTATAAATATATTAATAAACTATATATATATATATATATGTATAAACTATATATACCTCTAAAGAACTATAGTTTTTCACTTTTATAGGAAAAGCTTCACACACTGGTGAGTTAGGTAGAATTGAAGAGAACATCTCAAGATAACAGGCTCTGAACCTAGAGTACATTATACAGAATAACTAAGTCATAAAGAGAAAAACAAACATATTAATGCAAACATATTAACACATTCTATATACATGGAATCTAGAAAAATGGTATTGGTGAACTTATTTGCAGGAGTACAGACACAGACGTAGAAAATGGATTTGTGGACACAGTGGAGTAAGGAGAGGGTGGGATGAATTGAGAGTGGCATTGTGTGTGTGTGTGTGTGTATATATGCATACACACACATATATATCCCACAGACACATATTTGAAAATAAAAGAACTTGACTTTGTCAACTGGCTTTGGAGGAAGTGACTCCAAAAGCTTGGCTACTGCAAATCATTATTTTCAGCAACCTCTCCAACTGGTACAGCAGACATCCCATGACTTTAATGATGGGGCCAAGTGACACAGGTCTTGATGATCGATTCTGTGATAGGAGCAAAGGCACAAGCCTTCAGGATCAGTTTCCTATGGATGGGGAGAGCTGAAGATATCCTTCTGATGCCTGATTAGGGATCCAGCAGCACTGACCTGTTAGGTCTGGCTGCTGACCTCTTCCAACAATCTCCTTGAAGGTAGCACTAGCTCACTTGGCACAGAGGAGACAAGTAAAAGGTTTTGTGCACCAGTTTCTTACACTCAAGTGAAGTAAATGTAGACCCATTATCAGAATGAGAGTGCCTGGCATTTGTGCATCACAAATGGCTGGAGCAAAGTAACAGGTGCTCAGTAAATATCTACTGAGTGAGGTTCATAGAAACTAGAATTTCATTGTGTCACTTGGAGGAAAAAATGAATTTATCACAATCAAGAAATTATCCCTGGAAAATTTTCCCAACTCCTTCTCTCCCTAAAAGAAAATACACACAGAGACATAGGCACATATGTATGTCCTCGTGTGTACATAGGTGCCTGTGTTGTACTCTTTCCTGCTGTTTTAATTTCTCTTTTCAAAAGGTATTCCTTCATGCAAGGAAAAATTTTTCTCCTTTTACAAGGAACAGTGTGCTGATCATATTAGGGCCCCAAATAAATACTCCTCTCATCTTACAAAAATATATTGTCTTTATCTTTAGCTCATATTTAACTCATGAAAGCCATCTCAAGTTCCAAGGAACAAAATAAGTGGAATTTTTAAAAGAATGAAAATAATAATATAAAATATTAATCTGTGGACAAGAGACAGAGCTTATAGTCATTCCCTGAAGAGCTGAAATATAGAGCCAGACTCCCTTTTAGAAGGTGCTAGTATTCTTTGTACTGAGGGAACTGACTTAGTTGAGACACACAAAGAAACTATTCAACATGCTCAGTGCCAAGAAGAGAAGGCAGGAGCAGTTCCAGAGGAAGATGGCATCAAGTTAGTGTGATAGGAAGGTAGAGGATGGAAAACATCAACTGTCATTGGACAAGACCCTGATGCTGGGAAAGACTGAAGGCAGGAAAAGAAGGGAACAGAGGATGGATGATATCAGATGATATCAGAGACTGGATGATATCACTGACTCAAAGGACATGCATTTGAGTAAACTCTGGGAGCTAATGAAGGACAGGGAAGCCTGGTGTGCTGCAGACTATGGGCTCACAAGGAGTTAGACATGACTTAGTGACAGGACAACAAATATATTATATATAAATACACACACACACACACACACATACACATACAGTGAATTACAGAAAAAAAAGTAGACTTCTGCTTTGTATGAAAGAAAGCCCAAAGTTACTCAGTGACCTAGGAGATAAAATTGTGGCAACAAACACTGGTTCCCTCCTTTTATCAAATTTATTTACTTTTGGCTGTGCTGGGTCTTTGTTGTTGCATGCGGGCTTTCTCTAGTTGCAGCGAGCAGGATCTACTTTCTCATTGTGGTGTGTCGGCTTCTCATCTGGTAGCTTCTCTTATTGCAGAGCATGGGCTCAATAATTGTGCATGGGCTTAGTTACCCCAAAACATGTGGAACCTTCCCGGAAGAGATCAAACCCATGTCTCCTGCATTGGCAGGTGGATTCTTAACCACTGGACCACCAGGGAAGTCCAAACACTGGTCCCTTTGTTATAGGGAACTTGCCTTGTTTCATCCTCTGTGCCTTTTCAGAAGCAATCTATCTTCTAAGAGTGCATAGAACAGTGGAATCTTTTGATAAATATTTTTTGGTATGCTTCTTTCACCACTACAATTTGGAGAATGTGTTGTTCTGTGCTTAGTCATTCAGTCTTCTCTGACTCTTTGCAACCCGATGGACTGTAGCCCACCAGGCTCCTCTGTCCATAAGGATTCTCCAGACAAGAATACTGGAGTGGGATGTCAAGCCCTCTTCCAGGCCATCTTCCCAATCCAGGGATCAAACCCAGGTCTCTCGCATTATGGGCAGATTCTTTACCACCTGAGCTACAAGGAAAGCCTGAGAATACTAGAGTGGGTAGCCTATCCCTTCTTCAGGGGATCTTCTTGACCCAGGAATCAAACTGGGGTCTCCTGCATTGCAGGCAGATTCTTTACCAGCTGAGCTACTAGGGAAGGCCAGTTTGGAGAATACATTATAGTATTTCTGGACTACAGATAGTGTGGTTTAGTATAAGTTGATCCCATTTTGACAGGTCTCATATGACTATTTTAGAAGCCACTAAATAGAGTTTGGGTCATAGGCATGATAATTCTCATATTGAAAAATTTAAGGAAATTTGTCTAAAAGTATTTGAAAGCCAAATTTACCAGAGCTAATTCAACATAATCAATCCTCCTATTAAACAATCTCTGCTCATACTCAACCCACCTAGAATATGTGTGAAATACCAAGTTGCCCAGTGGAAGATTGAGTAAAGTGTACACAAACACCCATAATATACCCACAGTTCAGTTCAGTCGCTCAGTCGAATCCGACTCTTTGTGACCCCATGAACTGCAGCACTCCAGGCCTCCCTGTCCATCACTAACTCCTGGAGTCCACTCAAACCTCATGTCCACTGAGTCAGTGATGCCATCCAAGCATCTCATCCTCTGTCGTCCCCTTCTCCTGCCCTCAATCTTTCCCAGCATCAGGGTCTTTTCCAATGAGTCAGCTCTTCGCATCAGGTGGCCAAAGTATTGGAGTTTCAGCTTCAAAATCAGTCCTTCCAATGAACACCCAGGACTGATCTCCTTTAGGATGGACTGGTTGGATCTCCTTGCAGTCCAAGGGACTCTCAAGAGTGTTCTCCAACACCACAGTTCAAAAGCATCAATTCTTCAGTGCTCAGCTTTCTTTATAGTCCAACTCTCACATCCATACATGACCACTGGAAAAACCATAGCCTTGACTAGATGGACCTTTGTTGACAAAGTAATGTCTCTGGTTTTTAATATGCTGTCTAGGTTGGTCATAACTTTCCTTCCAAGGAGTAAGCGTCTTTTAATTTCATGGCTGCAGTCACCATCTGCAGTGATTTTGGAGCCCCCAAAAATAAAGTCAGCCACTGTTTCCACTGTTTCCCCATCTATTTGCCATGAAGTGATGGGACTGGATGCCATGATCTTAGTTTTCTGAATGTTGAGCTTTAAGCCAACTTGTTCACTCTCCTCTTTCACTTTCATCAAGAGGCTTTTGAGTTCCTCTTCACTTTCTGCCAGAAGGGTGGTGTCATCTGCATATCTGAGGTTATTGATATTTCTCCTGGCAATCTTGATTCCAGCTTGTGCTTCCTCCAACCCAGCAAGAGCTTCCTCCATACCAACAAGAAAGATAAATATAAGCAACATAAGTCTTAATATTTTCTGTCCTGTGACATCTCAGGTCTGGGAATGCAGTGAGCTGCATTCAGATTTGATCCTAATTTACTAATGATGTGGCATATATGTTAAATACTGCTGTTGCAGACATTAACCCAAACTCCTTAATTAGGGATGGAGATGATGGAATATATTTTCAGCTTAATTACCAAGCTGGTCTCAGTCAATAAAGGTTAGCTATTTGATAAGGCTTCTCAGCTATTAATATGACCCACAGTGTATAGATCAAAAAACTACATAAAACAGAGGGAAAAAACCAATTGCTCCTACTTAATGGTTCCATACCCTTAAATATGGCCCTGCACACATCTATTTTGCACATGTACATATTCTTCCCTATCAAACCAAATAACAATCATTTACTAGGATAAAACTTTCTTCTACTTTTGCCAAAGAGATTGTCTTGTGTAACAAAAGCTACATAGGACATGAGGATGAGAATCACAATCAGTATGGATTCTTAATTTCTTGTGCTTTTAAAAATTTGACAAGTATTTGGGAGTGCCCCTAAAATTTTGAAAAATCATTACAAAGGGAATTTGAAGATGTGTGGTGATATCCAGAGTTTCTGGGGAGGAGTTTTGGTAATAACAACAACAAAAAACCTCTCTTTCTCTAAGCTTTGGGGACCAAGCTCAACATGAAGACAGGGAATTTCTGAATTAAATATGTTAGTTGTACTAGTGCATGTTCATGGACAAAAGGATGGCTAAATTGAAGAATATTTTAAAATCTTAGGTTAAGGAATGGACTACTGACAAAAATTTAGAACTCTTTTGAGCACATATTACATTCCTCATTCTGCCTTAAGTCACCCTTTGAGGTATTCCTTGCAAAATGTATTGGACAAAAGCAAATAAACTTTTAAAGCATTCAACTTAGTTTTAATAATCAGAGTTTTCCCTCCATCTATACTTCACTAATTTATAGAAACATTATGCAAATTATGCAATGTTGGTAATAAAAACAGTTAACATTTAAGATTTTAAATTGACAAGCAGATAATAGACTCTTGGTGGGAGCAAAAATGCTTGTGTGTGTTAGACAGTGACGTCTGGCTGTGCCCAGAGCATCAGCAAGTGTGTTTTACAGAAGAAACAGACAATTTAACTATTCTAGTGAGCATGTTAGAGGGTTACTAGGTCAGCTGTTGAGAGAGTTCTTCTTGCGTCTGGACCTAAAGTTGGTAATAAAGTAGAATAGACTTTGTTTTTTGTCTGTTCAGTTCTCTGAGAAATCCCGTAGAGAAACAAGTTAATTGGGTCACCATTTTGGCCATTTTTGGATTGACCAAATTCCTCCCATACCACTAATATTCACAAATATGGCAAGATAATGACTGTTAATAGTATCAACAAGCACAACAAACAAGCAAGCACTGAATTAAGTCTTCTAATAGCATCAAAGCAGTCAGCGAAGTTCCAGATTAGTATAGTGGTGTACGTGGTATGCTACTTTCAAATCCTAAGACAGCTGAAGATTCCATATAGAAAGCAGACTCAAGGGAATGTCTAATACCCAGGTCCCATTATAACATGAAGGTTAAGCCAACCTTATATTGCAGGAATTTAAGAAAAGGAAACAATACTCAGGCTCAATACTCAAATATTAAGGCTGCTGCTGCTGCTGCTAAGTCGCTTCAGTCGTGTCCGACTCTGTGTGACCCCATAGACGACAGCCCACCAGGCTCCCCCGTCCCTGGGATTCTCCAGGCAAGAACACTGGAGTGGGTTGCCATTTCCTCCTCCAATGCACGAAAGTGAAAAGTCAAAGTGAAGTCGCTCAGTCGTGTCCGACTCTTAGCGACCCCATGGACTTCAGCCTACCAGGCTCCTCCGTCCATGGGATTTTCCAGGCAAGAGTATTGGAGTGGGGTGCCATTGACTTCTCCAAAATATTAAGGCAGTTGTTCTCAAATACAGTCAAGAGCCTGCTCCTTAGTGGAGATACAAAAATCTGATCAAGAGCTTGTTAAAAAACAGATTTTTTATTCTCCACTCCAGAAAGTTCCAATTAAGTAAAGGCGAGTGAACTAGAAATGTGTGTTTTACCCCCAGGTAAAGCTGCTAGGAAGGTAGGTTTGTGAGCAACTGGGGTTAAGCACTTTGCGCAGAGTCCTACGTTCAGTGAGTGAAAATGCCAGAACAAGGAGAAACCATTTTCCCAGGGCTTCTTTGATCACAACAGATGCCCTAAATGTAATCTGGAATTAATTCAGTCTATTTATTTGTAAGACAATAGACACAAAGAAATACTCTTGGACTAAATTAAGGAGCTCAAACTATAGCCACTATAAAACTTACACTTTCAAGATCAATACCTTGATGGTGTCAGTAAGGGTGGGGAGAAATGGCATTCCTATACAACCCTGAGGTTGTATAAATTAGTTCAACCTTTCTGAAGGACAATTTTTCAAGGTCTACTAAAGCTATCAGATTATTGATCATAAACTATAACCTAATAATTCTACATTAAGAAAATCATTCTATAGATATGCCTGTCATATATTCAAAGACATATAAAAAGATAAAAATTTTTGTGACTACAAAAATCTGAATAAACATACAAATCCACCTAAATAGAAAATAATATATATAGTATCATTTCATTTGTTTATGATGTGAATATGGTGATACATGTAATGAAAATTCCCTGAAGGATACATGAGAAATTCTTAGTGGTTAATTTGGGGGGGGGGGTGTGGATACAGTGGGATATAGGGGTATGTATTAATTTCCTGTTGCCAGTGTAACAAATTACCACAACCTTTGTGGCTTAAAACAACAGAAATTTATTCTCTAAAATTCTGGAGTTAAGAAGTCTGAAATTAGTCTTATGGGGCTAAAAGTTGGAAACACAGCTGGTTCCTGTTGGAGGCTCCAGGGGCAAACTTATTGCTTTTATCTTGAGCTTCTAGAAGCTACTGGCACACTTTGGCCTACCGTCACATTACTCAAACCTCTGCTTCCTTAGTCACCTTGCTTTCTCATCTGTCTAATCTTCCTTCATTTCCCTTAGGAGGATCCTTGTCATTACACTGAGTCCACCTATGGGGAGATACAAAATCCTTGATTAGTCTACCTACAAAGTCATTTACCAAGTAAGGTAATATTTACCAATTCTGGTGACTAAGAGATTACCACTGGGGGAGAGGGAGGCAATATTCTATCACAGGAAGGATGTGAAGGTACTTTTTATTATGTGTTCTTTTAAATTATGACTTTTTAATTTTTAATTAGAGGATAATTACTTTATAATATTTTGATGGTTTCTGCCATGAATCAGCCATAGGTATACATACATGTGTCCCTTCCCTCTTGAGCCTCCTTCCCACTTGCCTCCCCATTGCACCCCTCTAGGTTATCACAGAGCAATGGCTTTGGGTTCCCTGTGTCACACAGCAAACTCCCACTGATTACCTATTTTACATATGGGAATTTATATGTTTCAATGCTACTCTTTCAAATCATGCCACCCTCTTCTTCCCTCACTGTGTCCAAAAGTCTGTTTTTTATGTCTGTGTCTCCTTTGCTGCCTTAAAAGTAGGATCATGAGTACTATATATCTAGATTCCATATATATGCATTAATATGTGAGATGTGTCCTTTTCTAACTTCATTCTGTATAATAGGCTCTGCTGCTGCTGCTGCTAAGTCGCTTCAGTCATGTCCGACTCTGTGCGACCCTGTAGACGGCAGCCCACCAGGCTCCCCCGTCCTTGGGATTCTCCAAGCAAGAACACTGGAGTGGGTTGCCATTTCCTTCTCCAATGCATGAAAGTGAAAAGTGAAAGTCAAGTCGCTCAGTCGTGTCGGACTCTTTGTGACTCCATGGACTGCAGCCCATCACGCTTCCCCGTCCATGGGATTTTCCAGGCAAGGGTACTGGAGTGAGGTGCCATTGCCTTCTCCGAAAATAGGCTCTAGGTTCATCCATCTCATTAGAACGGACTCAAATGCATTCCTTTTTATGGCTGGGTAATATTCCCTTGCATATATGTCTCAGAACTTATCCATTCATCTGTTGATGGATATCTAGGTTGCCTCCATGTCCTAGCTATTGTAAACAGCGCTGCAATGAACAGTGGTGTGCATGTGTCTTTTTCAAAGATGGTTTCCTTGAGGTATATGCCCATAGTGGGATTGCTGGGTCATATGGTAGTTTTATTCCTAGTTTTTTAAGGAATCGCTATACTGTTTTCCATAGTGGCTATATCAAAGTGCATTCCCACCAACAGTGCAAGACAGTTCCTATTTCTCCACATACTCCCAACATTTGTTTGTAGACTTTTTCTTGATGATGGCCATTCTTACTGGTATGAGATGATACCTCATTGTAGTTTTGATTTGCATTTCTCTAATAATGAGCAATGCTGAGCATCTTTTCATGTGTTTATTAGACATCTGTATGTCTTCTCTGGAGAAATATCTGCTTAGGTCTTATGCCCACTTTTTGATTGGGTTGTTTGTTTATTTTAATCATGTTTACATACCAACTTTAAAATCAAAGCTGGGCAAACGTTCAAAATAGAAACCTGTGTAATTCTGAGAAAACTATGATACATCTAAACCAACCAGAAGAACAACAATTTATTCTTAAAGTATGAGGTATTTATACTTCACTTTGATCTAAAGTGGATTTCAGTTCAGTTCAGTTCAGTTGCTCAGTCGTGTCCAACTCTTTGCGAGCCCATGAATCACAGCACGCCAGGCCTCCCTGTCCATCACCATTCAGGCAGTTATAAAACAGGTACCTGCACTAAAATTCATAAAAATTTTAAAAGTTATTAGAGCTACAATAACAAGATAAAGAGAATACTGACTGCTATAAGTTAAAATTACTTACTTTGGGAATGAATCTTGGCTCTGGGTTTCCTCCTGACAACTAAAGCATAAAAAAAAAAAAAAAAAAAAACCTGAAGAAAGAAAGGTCACCTTATTCCTGTTGTTGGCAAATGAGGAAATGTATCAATCACCAGGAAGAGACAGATTTTTATGGTACTAAGCTCTATGGAAAATTTCTCATGTGCATCATGGTATGGGATCATTTGGTATTGTTGCAAATATATCTTTGGAAAATAATTTACATCAGCCTTCAAAAATTTGGTTTCAGCCCTCTCAGCTATGCCCTTTAGCAGAGAGATGTGGACAGAAATTTTTTACACAGAGTTGAATTCCATCAGGTGCTATGCATCTTGTAAGTGCCAATGAATATAAGTGGGATAGAGGGAAAATGTCTGATCAATCCACCTGAACTATCCCATCTCCCAGTTCTAGTGTCCTGAGGGAAAGCTCTCTATGCCAAACAAATAAACAACGTACAGCATTAACTCATATGCTGAGAACTTGAAAGCTTTGTGCTAGCCTGGAGCACATTTCCAGAAAGACCCCAAAATCACTGCAAAGTGAGGGTGTAATAGAAATGCTGTCACTGCTGTAGTTAAGGATATGCTATAGGCAGTCTGGAGCTGCAGAACACAGCTTCAGGTTGCAAAAAAAAACCATACAGTTCCGTCAAGCCCGATTTTGTTGTTTTCTTTAAAACCATAGCTTTAAAAATATTTTTGGGTCCCTTCCAAAAGCTGTTAATTATCCCATCCTTTGAAAAGATGCATGGAATAGCTTCAGTTCAAGGGAACAGACCCAGAAGGACTGTGAAACATCGCTACTATACAGAATACTTAGGAAGATCTTCTGCCCATCCTGGAGAGAAGAAGAAAATAAGTGCTAAACTGTCAGGAACTCCTAAAAAACATGTGTTAAACTACTTCAACATTGAGGAATCATCCTAAAAAACACTGGTAGTTTCCTTGGTTTTAAAAGTTTACCTCCTAGTAACCAATTTTATTGGTCTAGCTACCAATAACAGAAAATCCATACAACTCTATCAGAGAGGGGTTTATTTGTCTGAAATTCCTGGGCTGGTTGACATGTTTAAAAATGTACGTCTTTTTGGAAAAAATGTATGTTGTTAAGAACAAAAGAGTTCTCATTTCTCCTGATCCATAGTCCTTAGTTGCAGAGTTTATCCTATTATATTTCTATGCAACAATTTGCACTTTCAGGTATCCAGAAAGGGAAGTGTCAGAGAAAGAAGGACAAAGGGCTTCTATTTAATGAGGCATTGTCTTTTTTTTTTTTTTTTTTAATGAAAATAACCCCTCTGTTAGTATTTCTACCTACATTTCTTTCAGTGGAATGTAATACATGGTCACCTTTCAATGCCAGAGGATCCAGGGAAAGAATGTATAGCTGACAAATTGCTTCCAAAATCAATACTGTAGTCAAATGAGTGTGGCTATTGGGTAAGCATTTAGCTAAGCATACCACAGCCATCTAATGAAGATATAATAATAAATTTGGGGAGCTATATTGGTAAATGTGGTATCTACTCGCTCTATCTCTTCACAAGTTCCCCAGCTATCTTGAAGTAAAGTTATTAATATAAATATGTGATTTATTTGAAAAATCACTGTCAACATATATCAGTTTAGTTCAGTTGCTCAGTCGTGTCCAACTCTTTGCGACCCCATGAATTGCAGCACGCCAGGCCTCCCTGTCCATCACCAACTCCCAGAGTTCATCTAAACTTATGTCCATCAATTCGGTGATGCCATCCAGCCATCTCACCCTCTGTCATCCCCTTTTCCTGCTGCCCCCAATCCCTCCCAGCATCAGGGTCTTTTCCAATGAGTCAACTCTTCGCATAAGGTGGCCAAAGTATTGGAGTTTCAGCTTTAGCATCATTCCTTCCAAAGAATACCCAGGGCTAATCTCCTTCAGAATGGACTGGTTGGAACTCCTTGTAGTCCAAGGGACTCTCAAGAGTGTTCTCCAACACCACAGTTCATAAGCATCAATTCTTCAATGCTCAGCTTTCTTCACAGTCCAACTCTCACATTCATACATGACCACTCAAAAAACCATAGCCTTGACTAGATGGACCTTTGTTGGCAAAGTAATGTCTCTGCTTTTGAATATGCTATCTAGGTTGGTCATAACTTTCCTTCCAAGGAGTAAGCATCTTTTAATTTCATGCAGTAGGTTTTGTGATAGGGCATCAGAGGGCAGACACACTGAAACCATGATCACAGAAAATTAGTCAGTCTAATTACATGGACCACAGCCTTGTCTAACTCAATGAAACTAAGCCATGCTGTGCAGGGCCACCCAAGACAGGCAGGTCATGGTGGAGAGGTCTGAGAGAATGTGGTCCACTGGAGAAGGGAATTCGAAACTACTTCAGTATTCTTGCCTTGAGAATCCCATGAACAGTATGAAAAGGCAAAATGATAGGATACTGAAAGAGGAACTCCCCAGGTCGGTAGGTGTCCAATGCTACCTGGAGATCAGGGGAGAAATAACTCCAGAAAGAATGAAGGGATGGAGCCAAAGCAAAAAGAATACCCAGTTGTGGATGTGACTGGTGACAGAAGCAAGGTCCGATGCTGTAAAGAGCAATACTGCATAGGAACCTGGAATGTTAGGTCCATGAACCAAGGCAAATTGGAAATGGTCAAACAAGAGATGGCAAGAGTGAATGTTGACATTCTAGGAATCAGCGAACTGAAATGGACTGGAATGGGTGAATTTAACTCAGATGACCATTATATCTACTACTGAGGGCAGGAATCCCTCAGACGAAATGGAATGGCCATCATGGTCAACAAAAGAGTGAAATACAGTACTTGGATGCAATCTCAAAAATGACAGAATGATCTCTGTTCGTTTCCAAGGCAAACCATTCAATATCACAGTAATCCAAGCCTATGCCCCAACCAGTAATGCCGAAGAAGCTGAAATTGAACGGTTCTATGAAGACCTACAAGACCTTTTAGAACCTACACCCCCCCCCCGAAAAAAAAAAAAAAAAGTCAACATATATACAGCCTGTCTATTAAATTCTAAAATTATGAGTTAATAGAGCATTTAATTTAGAATGACTATTAACAGACATTTAGACTGACATGACGTATGTGTCTATACATGGGAGATATAAAAGCATATAGGTGTATGACAATGATAGAATAAAAGAATACTAACCTCTGTGGGACTGAGATTAAGGGAAACACTCAGAAATAGTCAAGACCCCAGGACACATATTTTTTGCTCAAAGTCTTTTGGAGATATGTTGTTCTTTCTTCTTCTTCTTTTTTTTTTTTTTTTATCATTAAATCTCAGAAAGAAGACTAACCTACATGGACTTAACCTATATTTATAGTGTTTGTATATATCTCTCACAAGAAACTAGCCTTGGTTCCATATTCTAGAGACAAGGGGACTTCTCAGGTGGCACAGTGGAAAAGAATCTGCTTGCCAATATGGAAAATGTGGGTTCAATACCTGGGTTAAGAAGATCCCCTGGAGTAGGAAATGGCAACCCACTTCAGTATTCTTCCCTGGAAAAATCCATGGACAGAATACCTTGACAGGTGATAGTCCATGCGGTTGCAAAAGAGCCAGAACATGACTGAGTGACTGAGCACGAGCACCACAAAAAGAATTTGCTCACCTCCAACATTTTATAGCTGCTACAATTGTCATCTTTTTTATTTTTTTCCCTAAGTCATAGGGACAAGGGAGGATCAGCTGGAAATGCAGAGGAAAAATTGAGAATGACATTGCCTAGCTTTGGTGTGAAAGAGAGATGGCTTGCCTATTTTCAAAAGTACTCAGTCTAGAACATGCTGTATCAAGAAGTAGAAAGATCTCTGTCTTACCTGGGGCTTTTTATCTTATTATGTAATATGTATACATGAATATACATGATAAAGTCCTGGGTGATCATAGTCCTTGGGAAAGCCGGCCAGTTAATATGCTTCTCCTATATTTTGCTCATAAAAAAATGGAAGCAAATTTTTTGTTCTATTTCAGTGAGTTCAATTCAACTGCCTGGGACCAATTACCTCTATTTTATTTCAACATTAACAGGTTCAAACCAAGACTTATCATTTACTGGCTGAATGACTTTGAGTACCTTACTTAAATTTACTAATCCTGATTTTCTTCAAGTATAAAGTGATGAAGGTAAATTTCTGAAAATTAAATGATATGACATACATACAGACACCTAGCGTAATACACAGCCATATTAGTTGCTAAACAAATGGCATTTTTTCACCTTTCTCTCATTGAAAAGCCATCACTTTACAGCCAGGGCATTTCCACAGATACTTGTAAAAGATCTCTCTCCTAAAATCCCATTTCTTTGATTCAGTCTTTCTAGATTAGTCAGAGGGTAATGCCTAACTTCCTGGATGTCCCTACTGGGGTCATTACTTGCACAACCACAAAGATGACAGAAAGTATGTTGCCTTCTAGAAACTTCTTTGTTGACAATGAATGAAAATAATGCCAATCTTGAAGGCAAACTGTGATCCCAGAGAGTTTCCTTAGTGTTTCTTTTCACCTTAACTGGTAACTTCTCACTCCAAGCAAGAGCAGGACACATTGCTCCTATTCCTGTTTTGTTCTAACATCATCCTTACTCTTTTAGACCCAGGATGAATCCCTGAGTGGAATCATCAGGCAGGTGTTTGACTTGGAAGGCTACTAGAACTGGAGCTAGGGTTGAAGAAATAGAATTGTGCCTCAGGCAATTCATAGAGTCAAGTAAACATCAGTGTCTGCAGACCAAGAATCCACTACTGACACGTCTCATCATACTAAACATCCTGTGCTCTTTCCTAACTACTGAGCAGAAGCCCCAATAATCACAATCTACATTCTTGTATAGATAGAAAGGCAATGGCAAAGAACGCTCAAACTACTGCACAATTGCACTCATCCCACACACTAGTAAAGTGATGCTTAAAATTCTCCAAGCCAGGCTTCAGCAATACATGAACCGTGAACCTCCAGATATTCAAGCTGGTTTTAGAAAAGGCAGAGGAACCAGAGATCAAATTGCCAACATCTGCTGGATCATAATAAAAACAAGAGACTTTCAGAAAAACATCTATTTCTGCTTTATTGACTATGTCAAAGTCTTTGACTGTGTGGATCACAATAAACTGGAAAATTCTGAAACATGGGAATACCAGACCACCTGACCTTCCTCTTGAGAAACCTGTATGCAGGTCAGGAAGCAACAGTTAGAACTGGACATGGAACAACAGACTGGTTCCAAATAGGAAAAGGAATACGTCAAGGCTGTATCATGTCACCCTGCTTATTTAACTTATATGCAGAACATATCATGAGAAACGCTGGGCTGGAAGAAGCACAAGCTGGAATCAAGATTGCCGGGAGAAATATCAATAGCTTCAGATATGCTGATGACACCACCCTTATAGCAGAAAGTGAAGAAGAACTAAAGAGTCTCTTGATGAAAGTGAAAGAGGAGAGTGAACAAGTTGGCTTAAAACTCAACATTCAGAAAACTAAGATCATAGCATCTGGTCCCATCACTTCATGTCAAATAGATGGGGAAACAGTGGAAATAGTGGCTGACTTTATTTTTCTGGGCTCCAAAATCACTGCAGATGGTGATTGCAGCCATGAAATTAAAAGACACTACTCCTTGGAAGGAAAGTTATGACCAGCCTAGACAGCATATTAAGCAGAGACATTACTTTGCCAACAAATATCTGTCTAGTCAAGGCTATGGCTTTTCCAGTGATCATGTATGGATGTGAGAGCTGGAGTATAAAGAAAGCTGAACGCCAAAGAATTGATGCTTTTGAACTGTGTGGTGTTGGAGAAGATTCTTGAGAGTCCCTTGGACTACAAGAAGATCCAGCCAGTCCATCCTAAAGGAGATCAGTCCTGGGTATTCATTGGAAGGACTGATTTTGAAGGTGAAACTCCAATACTTTGGCTACCTGATGTGAAGAGCTGACTCATTGGAAAAGATCCTGATGCTGAGAAAGATTGAGGGCAGGAGGAGAAGGGGACGGCAGAGGATAAGATGGTTGGATGGCATCATCGACTTGATGGACACTGGTTTGGGTGGACTCCGGGAGTTGGTGATGGACAGGGAGGCCTGGCATGCTGCGGTTTATGGGGTCGCAGAGAGTCAGACATGACTGAGCAACTAAACTGAACTGAACTGAAGAGACATTACTTTGCCAACAAAGGTCCATCTAGACAAAGCTATGGTTGTTCCAGTAGTCATGTATGGATGTGAGATTTGAATTATATAGAAAGCTGAATGCTGAAGAATTGACGCTTTTCAGCTGTGGTGTTGTAGAAGACTCTTGAGAGTCCCTTGGACAGCAAGGAGATCCAACCAGTCCATCCTAAAGAAAATCGGTCCTTAATATTCACTGGAAGGATGGATTCTGAAGCTGAAACTCCAATACTTTGTCCACCTGATGCAAAGAACTGACTCATTAGAAAAGCCCTGGTGCTGGGAAAGATTGAAGGTGGGAGAAGGGGATGAGAGAGGATGAGATGGTTGTATGGCATCACTGACACGATGGACATGAGTTTGAATAAGCTCTGGGAGTTGGTGATGGACATTGAAGCCTGGTGTGTTGCTGTCCATGGGGTCTCAAAGAGTCGGACACGACTGAGTGACTGAACTGAACTGAAGTCAAATTTTCTGAAATTTGAGGCAAGATATATCTTAAGAACTGTATTACAAAAAGATAAATAATTGAAATGTAAAACAGAAGATTTAAGAGGAAGAATGTTTTTTCATAGGAGTATTATAGATGATGTGGAGAAAATAGTTTTTTAAATAAAATAGAAAAAAAAAAAATCCCCAAATTGAACAAAATATATTTTCTGCAAATGGAAAGGAGATTACCGGGGTAAGGGGATTACACAGAAAGCTAGAAATGGAGAAATGTGACCATATTTCAGAAACCAAATAATAAAAAGCTACACACACACACCAAAAAAAAAAAAAACCCTCCACTATATTCAAAGATATGAGAATCAGGTTATGATATTTTAGAAGTTACAGTGGATGATGGGTGATAGGACAATGTCTTAAAAAACTTGATCCCATATTTAGCAAAATAGCAGGTAGTAAGTAGAGCTAATGAAAGGTATTTGATAACGTTCTATTTAGCAACAGAAAAAAAATTTTTTTTTTCCAAAGTATGTACCATAGCAAATTGAAAAAATATATATATACTCCTGAATACATATTTTGTTATAATGTAAATTTGGAGCAAATTTTTCATCATTATGCTGGTATGAAAACATAATTGAAGCATCACACACAACTGGTTAGCAATCAGGAACTATTTATTTAGACTATGGATAAGGGAGGGACAGGTTAAAGAGAAGTCATGCTGAATTACTTGATTTGTTTGAATGCGATTATAGATACTAATTAATTCCTTCCAGATGTTGGTAGAAAAATAAAACTTTTCAAAGTTTAGCAAAATCTTAAGAATCATTACAACTGAAGAGCCAAAATAGGATGAATAAATTGTGAACCAATAAAAATAGTGAAACAGGGCAAAGAACGCCCTATTATTTCAATAAAGACAAGAGAAAACATAAAAAAAGTCTAACAAGCAAAAGCAAAAAAATAACCTAAGCTAAGGTGCTAAATAGGGAAAGGAGTACGTCAAGGCTGTATGTTGTCACCCTGCTTATTTAACTTATATGCAGAGTACGTCATGAGAAA
The DNA here is from genome assembly GCF_003369695.1 of Bos indicus x Bos taurus. NCBI lineage: Eukaryota > Metazoa > Chordata > Mammalia > Artiodactyla > Bovidae > Bos > Bos indicus x Bos taurus. Next base: position 15,491,067 of record NC_040083.1, on the reverse strand, counting down.
CGCTGGACTGGAAGAAGCACAAGCTGGAATCAAGATTGCCAGGAGAAATATCAATAACCTCAGATATGCAGATGACACCACCCTTATGGCAGAAAGTGAAGAGGAACTCAAAAGCCTCTTGATGAAAGTGAAAAAGGAGAGTGAAAAAGTTGGCTTAAAGCTCAATATTCAGAAAACAAAGATCATGGCATCCGGTCCCATCACTTCATGGGAAATAGATGGAGAAACAGTGTCAGACTTTATTTTTTGGGGCTCCAAAATCACTGCAGATGGTGACTGCAGCCATGAAATTAAAAGGCGCTTACTCCTTGGAAGGAAAGTTATGACCAACCTAGATAGCATATTCAAAAGCAGAGACATTACTGTGCCAACAAAGGTCCGTCTAGTCAAGGCTATGTTTTCTCCTGTGGTCATGTATGGATGTGAGAGTTGGACTGTGAAGAAGGCTGAGTGCTGAAGAATTGATGCTTTTGAACTGTGGTGTTGTAGAAGACTCTTGAGAGTCCCTTGGACTGCAAGGAGATCCAACCAGTCCATTCTGAAGGAGATCAGCCCTGGGATTTCTTTGGAAGGAATGATGCTAAAGCTGAAACTCCAGTACTTTGGCCACCTCATGCGAAGAGTTGACTCATTGGAAAAGACTCTGATGCTGGGAGGGATTGGGGGCAGGAAGAGAAGGGGATGACAGAGGATGAGATGGCTGGATGGCATCACTGACTCGATGGATGTGAGTCTCAGTGAACTCTGGGAGTTGGTGATGGACAGGGAGGCCTGGCGTGCTGTGATTCATGGGGTCGCAGAGTCGGACACGACTGAGTGACGGTACTGAACTGAAGGTGCTAAAAGTAAGTCCAAAAATATCAGTGGCCAATATCATATTATTTTCAATTTTTGTGTTTGTTCAGTCATCAAGCTGTGTCTGACTGTTTGTGACTCCATGGACTGTAGCCTACCAGGCTCCTCTGTCTATGGGATTTTACATTCAAGGATACTGGATGGATTGGGTTGCCATTTCCTTCTCCAGGAGATTTTCCTGACCCAGGTATTGAACCTGCGAACCTGTGTCTCCTGCATTGGCAGGAAGATTATTTTACTGCTGAACCACCATTAAAAGCCAGAGACTAATAATGTTGGGGAGGAAAGGCAGAGACAAGAAAATTCAACTGTCTACCCACAACCTGTTTACAAGAGATACACCTAAGAGATGTATGTATCCATACCCATCCTGCAGGGAGGGAGGGAAGAAGGATAGAAGGAAAAGGAAAGGAAGAGTTGATAATAATCTCCCTATCTTTGATTTCCAGGTCTCAAGATGAGAGAAGCAACGGCAATAAAGCATAATTTTCTCTGGCATCTGACACTCACTTTCCATGGATTTTCCTCATTAGATTTCCATGACACCACTGTCTGCTGGTCTGTATGTGTCCTTCTTTACCTATCTGATCTCATAGGCACTTGCTTATTCTCCACTCCTTAAATATCAAAATTTTCTAAATTCCACCTTTGACTGCTTTCCTGCCACACCATCTTCCCAAACAGTTTCATTCATTCCTGTGGTTTCAACAACTGAAGACACATTATTTCCAAATCTTCTTGATGAAATTCTAATTTTTCCATCCAAATGCTCACTCATTAATATTTGAAAGAGACCCTAACTAAATTCAGAATGTTCAAAAATATGTGTTATACTTTTGCTTGACTCTCACAGCAACCCCATCTTAAAGTTATATATAATAATAAATTATAAGTATTTTAGAGGATTTAAAAATGTGTCCGATGATGTGAATATTATAGTGATATTTGTTATTCAGCAGGTTTGACAAAATAAAATCTTAAATCAGAAAATAATTAAAAGAACTAATAATGTCACCCAGCTCTAGAATATTTTATAATTTTATATAGTACAACAAGCCAATAAATGTAGCAGTAAAAACAGTCTTTGATACACAAGTATTGCTTTTCAGTGCCATAAAATTGTACTTTTGGGAGAGTAGCACATTATAGTTTAAGTGAAGCTCTTCATTAGATAGTATGAGAAAATGAGCCATGAAAGGAAGATGGAAAAGCCTCCTTAATAGTTCCTGTGCAGATAATGTAGGCCAAAGACAATCAATAGCCATGCCTCATTTATTTTATGTCCATGAGCACTTAGAGGCAAAATGTTAGTGTTTGCTATTCTGTTGGCTTGGCCTTGCTCTGCATTAGTAATGAAAAAATGGATTTGCATATTAAGGTGTAATTTTTTATGAATTTAACTTGCACAACAAGCTGTTATTGTTAACCAATATGAAAAAAAAACACCTCTTGTATTACCTTCAGGTCCATTAAAGTCACCTCTAAGCAGCTCGGATAATAAATTTAGTATGTCTCCAAAATGAGCTAATCAATATAAAATTTCATAAATACTTTATAAAAATATATTAACTGTACATAAAAATGAAGAATTCCATAAAATACCTAATTTAGAAGCTGTCACAATAATTGATGAAGGCAATCCTAAAATCAGCATACTTTAAAAAAGATTATTGATGATGTTTCCATCTGAAACACACCTTTAGCTATTATGTATAATGGTCTACCTGGTACCACCTCTAGGGTGATGGCATATTGAAATATATGATACATGTCTATTTAAAGTCAAAAGTTTTATTCATTATTACCATCATATTTATGGGAACAGACTTTATGGTAAGAAATCTGAGGTAAATAAATTTATGATTTTCTAAAAATTGGCTTTCCATAGAGAGGATAAAACTTAAATGTCATATAAAATGGATTAATATTTACTTTTATGTAAGATAAAGGAATCTTAGACATTAGATTTTGACCTGGCAATAGAAGGAAAAACAAACAAACAAAAAAAAACAAAGGGAAAATGAAAAAAAAGTCAGAAAGGCTAACCAATACATAAGACAATAGGAAAGGCAGAACAAGAGCAGATGGCTTGGGTGTAAAAGTAACACTGGGAGTTCTCCTGAAATTTATTGGAGAGTTCACTTACTACCTCTGGATTCCAGACTTCAAAAGTGGGAAACAGGGTAAGACTCTATGCAACAGAAAAATTATCATCAAGGTAAGATGAACAGTGCATACAGTCTAATGATTTATTTTGATTTTAACAGTTACAGTTTAACAATTATAGTCAAAATAGTTTCAGAAAAAGTTTATTTTCTTCTTTTTTTTAATTTTATTTATTTTATTTTTTAACTTTACAATATTGTATTGGTTTTGCCATATATCAACATGAATCCGTCACAGGTATACACATGTTCCCTATCCTGAACCCTCCTCCCTCCTCCCTCCCTGTACCATCCCTCTCGGGGTGTCCCAGTGCACCAGCCCCAAGCATCCAGTATCATGTGTCGAACCTGGACTGGTGACTCATTTCATATATGATATTATACATGTTTCAATGCCATTCTCCCAAATCATCCCACCCTCTCCCTCTCCCACAGAGTCCAAAAGACTGTTCTATACATCAGTGTCTCTTTTGCTGTCTTGTATACAGGGTTATTGTTACCATCTTTCTAAATTCCATATATATGCGTTAGTATACTGTATTGGTGTTTTTCTTTCCGGCTTACTTCACTCTGTATAATTCTTACTCGAGTTTAAAAAGCTAAGAAAATGTTCTAGATAGAATAATGTAAAAAAAATTTATTTCTTCCATTTCTTACCCATATTTTCCTGTATACTTATGTATTTAGTCTCCATAGTATTTTTTTTAACATTTAAAACATGTTAGATTTCCAAATGGCTGTCCCATTCTCACTAGTATTTTTAATTTACATACACTTACATTGCAATTTTCAAATATATAGTAATATTGGTAGGAAAACAAAACTTTTTATAATATATGAGACATGGTATGGCATAATATTTCACAAGAGGCCTATTTCAAAAGAAGCATAGAAGTTACCAGTGCAGACATAAGGCTTATAAACTGGGAAGAGAAAAAATAAGTCCCTAATGTGTCATATTTACAGTGAGACAGTTCTAATGTGGTTGTTTGTAAAGTGTTCTTTCACTTGTTTCTAGTCTCATTGTTCTTTTGCTTCTGGATTTTTACTGTATTTTTTCCTAAAGAAAATGCATTTAGTTACATCATGGAAATGATAAAACATTAATGTTTTTCACAAATTATGCATCTAATATGGGCCAGATGCTAGAAATAGTTAAGGGGAAAAAAAATTCCATTTTCAGTATCCTAACTCAGTTTATCACTTAGCTGAGAAACAAATTCAGAAATGAGGAAGATGTAAAGAGGAAAGGTGTACTTGATGAAAAAATTAAGTGGTATAAACTCAAGTGAAATTAGCAAGGCTTCACAGAGAAGTATACTCCAGAAGTATGGCTTGAAAGAAGAAGTGGGGAGCCTTTATAAGTAGTGGAAAGCTCGTGAGCATAAAAGGACACCAGGAAGACCAAAAGGAACGGAGTGAAGGATTCCAAGTTAGGGAAAGATGGCAAACCATATCATTTAACTAGATGTGAGTCAATTTAAGAAGAACTTAGAATATCAACAGGCTTCACTATTGGCTCAGTTGGTAAAGAGTCTGTTGGCAATGCAGGAGACCCAGATTCAATCCCAGGGTGGAGAAAAACGCCTGAAAAGGAAATGGCAATCCACTGCAGTATTCCTATCTGGAAAATCCCAAGGATAGAGGAAGCTTGCAGGCTACAGTCCCTGGATTCACAAAGAGTCAGACATGACTGAGTGACTAATCCTAGAATACCATAATGAAAACATAAAACAATCCTAGTGACAGCAGAAAGAAAGGGAATGTTTTAATGATACTGGTTAAAACGTTAGTCAGTCAGTACAGTCACTCAGTTGTGTCCAACTCTTTGTGACCCAATGGACTGTAGCACGCCAGGCCTCCCTGTCCATCACCAACTCCCAGAGTTTACTCAAATCCATGTCCATTTAGTCAGAGATGCCATCCAATCATCTCATCCTCTGTCATCTCCTTCTTCTACCACCTTCAATCTTTCCTAGCATCAGGGTCTTTTCAAATGAGTCAGCTCCTCCCAGAAACTGGCCAAAGTATTAGAGTTTCAGCTTCAACATTAATCCTTCCAATGAACAATCAGGACTGATCTCCTTTAGGATGTACTGGTTGGATCTTCTTTTTTTTATATTTTATTTTATTTTTAAACTGTACAATACTGTATTAGTTCTGCCAAATATCAAAATGAATCTGCCACAGGTGTACCTGTGTTTCCCATCCTGAACCCTCCTCCCTCCTCCTTCCCCATATCCTCTGGGTTGTCCCAGTGCTCCAGCCCCAAGCATCCAGTATCGTGCATCGAACCTGGACTGGCGACTCGTCTCATACATGATATTATACATGTTTCAATGCTATTTTCCCAAATCTCCCCACCCTCTCCCTCTCCCACAGAGTCCATAAGACTGATCTATACATCAGTGTCTCTTTTGCTGTCTCGTACACAGGGTTATTGTTACCATCTTTCTAAATTGCATATATATGCGTTAGTATACTATATTGGTGTTTTTCTTTCTGGCTTACTTCACTTTGTATAATAGGTTCCAGTTTCATCCATCTCATTAGAACTGATTCAAATGTATTCTTTTTAATGGCTGAGTAATACTCCATTGTGTATATGTACCACTGCTTTCTTATCCATTCATCTGCTGATGGGCATCTAGGTTGCTTCCATGTCCTGGCTATCATAAACAGTACTGCAATGAACATTGGGGTACACGTGTCTCTTTCCCTTCTGGTTTCCTCAGTGTGTATGCCCAGCTGTGGGATTGCTGGATCATAAGGCAGTTCTATTTCCAGTTTTTTAAGGAATCTCCACACTGTTCTCCATAGTGGCTGTACTAGTTTGCATTCCCACCAACAGTGTAAGAGGGTTCCCTTTTCTCCACACCCTCTCCAGCATTTATTGCTTGTAGACTTATGGATTGCAACCATTCTGACTGGTGTGAAATGGTACCTCATAGTGGTTTTGATTTGCATTTCTCTGATATTGAGTGATGTTGAGCATCTTTTCATGTGTTTGTTAGCCATCTGTATGTCTTCTTTGGAGAAATGTCTATTTAGTTCTTCAGCCCATTTTTTGATTGGGTCATTTATTTTTCTGGAGTTGACCTGTAGGAGTTGCTTGTATATTTTTGAGATTAGTTGTTTGTCAGTTGCTTCATTTGCTATTATTTTCTCCCATTCTGAAGGCTGCCTTTTCACCTTGCTAATAGTTTCCTTTGTTGTGCAGAAGCTTTTAAGTTTAATTAGGTCCCATTTGTTTATTTTTGCTTTTATTTCCAATATTCTGGGAGGTGGGTCATAGAGGATCCTGCTGTGATGTATGTCGGAGAGTGTTTTGCCTATGTTCTCCTCTAGGAGTTCTATAGTTTCTGGTCTTACGTTTAGATCTTTAATCCATTTTGAGTTTATTTTTGTGTATGGTGGTAGAAAGTGGTCTAGTTTCATTCTTTTACAAGTGGTTGACCAGTTTTCCCAGCACCACTTGTGAAAGAGATTGGTTTTAATCCATTGTATATTTTTGCCTCCTTTGTAAAAGATAAGGTGTCCATATGTGCATGGATTTATTTCTGGGCTTTCTATTTTGTTCCATTGATCAATATTTCTGTCTTTGTGCCAGTACCATACTGTCTTGATAACTGTGGCTTTGTAATAGAGCCTGAAGTCAGCCAGGTTGATTCCTCCAGTTCCATTCTTCTTTCTCAAGATAGCTTTGGCTATTGGAAGTTTTTTGTATTTCCATACAAATTGTGAAATTATTTGTTCTAGCTCTGTGAAGAATACCGTTGGTAGCTTGATAGGGATTGCATTGAATCTATAAATTGCTTTGGGTAGTATACTCATTTTCACTATATTGATTCTTCCAATCCATGAACATGGTATATTTCTCCATCTATTAGTGTCCTCTTTGATTTCTTTCACCAGTGTTTTATAGTTTTCTATATATAGGTCTTTAGTTTCTTTAGGTAGATATATTCCTAAGTATTTTATTCTTTCTGTTGCAATGGTGAATGGAATTGTTTCCTTAATTTCTCTTTCAGTTTTCTCATTATTAGTGTATAGGAATGCAAGGGATTTCTGTGTGTTGATTTTATATCCTGCAACTTTACTATAGTCATTGATTAGTTCTAGTAATTTTCTGGTGAAGTCTTTAGGGTTTTCTATGTAGAGGATCATGTCATCTGCAAACAGTGAGAGTTTTACTTCTTCTTTTCCAATTTGGATTCCTTTTATTTCTTTTTCTGCTCTGATTGCTGTGGCCAAAACTTCCAAAACTATGTTGAATAGTAATGGTGAAAGTGGGCACCCTTGTCTTGTTCCTGACTTTAGAGGAAATGCTTTCAATTTTCACCATTGAGGATAATGTTTGCTGTGGGTTTGTCATATATAGCTTTTATTATGTTGAGGTATGTTCCTTCTATTCCTGCTTTCTGGAGAGTTCTTATCATAAACGGATGTTGAATTTTGTCAAAGGCTTTCTCTGCATCTATTGAGATAATCATATGGTTTTTATTTTTCAATTTCTTAATGTGGTGTATAACATTGATTGATTTGCGGACATTGAAGAATCCTTGCATCCCTGGGATAAAGCCCACTTGGTCATGGTGTATGATCTTTTTAATGTGTTGTTGGATTCTGATTGCTAGAATTTTGTTAAGGATTTTTGCATCTATGTTCATCAGGGATATTGGCCTGTAGTTTTCTTTTTTTGTGGGATCTTTGTCAGGTTTTGGTATTAGGGTGATGGTGGCCTCATAGAATGAGTTTGGAAGTTTACCTTCCTCTCAATTTTCTGGAAGAGTTTGAGTAGGATGGGTGTTAGCTTTTCTCTAAATTTTTGGTAGAATTCAGCTGTGAAGCCGTCTGGACCTGGGCTTTTGTTTGCTGGAAGATTTTTGATTACAGTTTCAATTTCCATGCTTGTGACGGGTCTGTTAAGATTTTCTATTTCTTCCTGGTCGAGTTTTGGAAAGTTGTACTTTTCTAAGAATTTGTCCACTTCTTCCACGTTGTCCATTTTATTGGCATATAATTGTTGATAGTAGTCTCTTATGATCCTTTGTATTTCTGTGTTGTCTGTTGTGATCTCTCCATTTTCATTTCTAATTTTATTGATTTGATTTTTCTCCCTTTGTTTCTTGATGAGTCTGGCTAATGGTTTGTCAATTTTATTTATCCTTTCAAAGAACCAGCTTTTGGCTTTGTTGATTATTGCTATGGTCTCTTTTGTTTCTTTTGCATTTATTTCTGCCCTAATTTTTAAGATTTCTTTCCTTCTACTAACCCTGGGGTTCTTCATTTCTTCCTTTTCTAGTTGCTTTAGGTGTAGGGTTAGGTTATTTATTTGACTTGTTTCTTGAGGTATGCCTGTATTGCTATGAACTTTCCCCTTAGGACTGCTTTTAAAGTGTCCCACAGGTTTTGAGTTGTGTTTTCATTTTCATTAGTTTCTATGCAAATTTTGATTTCTTTTTTGATTTCTTCTGTGATTTGTTGGTTATTCAGCAGCGTGTTGTTCAGCCTCCATATGTTGGAATTTTTAATAGTTTTTCTCCTGTAATTGAGATCTAATCTTACTGCATTGTGGTCAGAAAAGATGCTTGGAATGATTTCTATTGTTTTGAGTTTACCAAGGCTAGCTTTATGGCCCAGGATGTGATCTATCCTGGAGAAGGTTCCATGTGCGCTTGAGAAAAAAGTGAAATTCATTATTTGGGGATGAAATGTCCTATAGATATCAATTAGGTCTAACTGGTCTATTGTATCGTTTAACGTTTGTGTTTCCTTGTTAATTTTCTGTTTAGTTGATCTATCCATAGGTGTGAGTGGGGTATTAAAGTCTCCCACTATTATTGTGTTATTGTTAATTTCTCCTTTTATACTTGTTAGCATTTGTCTTACATATTGCGGCGCTCCCGTGTTGGGTGCATATATATTTATAATCATTATATCTTCTTGGATTGATCCTTTGATCATTATGTAGTGACCATATTTGTCTCTTTTCACAGCCTTTATTTTAAAGTCTATTTTATCTGATATAAGTATCGCTACTCCTGATTTCTTTTGGTCCCTATTTGCATGGAAAATCTTTTTCCAGCCCTTCACTTTCAGTCTGTATGTGTCCCCTGTTTTGAGGTGGGTCTCTTGTAGACAACATATGTAGGGGTCTTGTTTTTGTATCCATTCAGCCAGTCTTTGTCTTTTGGTTGGGGCATTCAACCCATTTATATTTAAGGTAATTACTGATAAGTATGATCCCGTTGCCATTTACTTTATTGTTTTGGGTTCAAGTTTATACACCGTTTTTGTGTTTCCTGTCTAGAGAATATCCTTTAGTATTTGTTGGAGAGCTGGTTTGGTGGTGCTGAATTCTCTCAGCTTTTGCTTGTCTGAGAAGCTTTTGATTTCTCCTTCATATTTGAATGAGATCCTTGCTGGGTACAATAATCTGGGCTGTAGGTTATTTTCTTTCATCACTTTAAGTATGTCTTTCCATTCCCTCCTGGCTTGAAGAGTTTCTATTGAAAGATCAGCTGTTATCCTTATAGGAATTCCCTTGTGTGTTATTTGTTGTTTTTCCCTTGCTGCTTTTAATATTCGTTCTTTGTGTTTGATCTTTGTTAATTTGATTAATATGTGTCTTGGGGTGTTTCACCTTGGGTTTATCCTGTTTGGGACTCTCTGGGTTTCTTGGACTTGGGTGATTATTTCCCTCCCCATTTTAGGGAAGTTTTCAACTATTATCTCTTCAAGTATTTTCTCATGGTCTTTCTTTTTGTCTTTTTCTTCTGGGACCCCTATGATTTGAATGTTGTAGCGTTTAATATTGTCCTGGAGGTCTCTGAGATTGTCCTCATTTCTTTTAATTCGTTTTTCTTTTATCCTCTCTGATTCATTTATTTCTACCATTCTATCTTCTAATTCACTAATCCTATCTTCTGCCTCTGTTATTCTACTATTTGTTGCCTCCAGAGTGTTTTTAATTTCATTTTCATTTCAATAAATTCATTTTAAATAAATGCATTTTCAATTGCATTATTCATTTTATATTGACTCTCTTTTATTTCTTCTAGGTCTTTGTTACACCTTTCTTGCATCTTCTCAATCTTTGTCTCCAAGCTATTTATCTGTGATTCCATTTTGATTTCAAGATTTTGGATCAATTTCACTATCATTATTTGGAATTCTTTATCAGGTAGATTCCCTATCTCTTCCTCTTTTGTTTGGTTTGGTGCGCATTTATCCTGTTTCTTTATCTGCTGGGTATTCCTCTGTCTCTTCATCTTGTTTAAATTGCTGAGTTTGGGGTGTCCTTTCTGTATTCTGGCACTTTGTGGAGTTCTCTTTATTGTGGTGTTTCCTTGCTCTGTGTGGGTTTGTACAGGTGGCTTGTCAAGGTTCTTGGTTAGGGAAGCTTGTGTTGGTGTTCTGGTGGGTGGAGCGGTATTTCTTCTCTCTCCTTTCGAAGACTTGGGTTGCTTTTCTGGGTGCCTGATGCCCTCTGCCAGCATTCAGTTGTTTTGTGGAATTTACTTGGCGTTTAAATGTTCTTTTGATGAATTTGTGGGGGAGAAAGTGTTCTCCCCGTCCTACTCCTCTGCCATCTTAGCTCCTCCCTCTGGTTGGATCTTCTTGAAGTCCAAGGGACCTTCAAGAGTCTTCCCCAACACCACAATTCAAAATCATCAATTCTCCAGTGATCAGCTTTCTTTATATTCCAAGTCTCACATCCATACATGACTACTGGAAAAAATCATAGATTTGACTAGATGGACCTTGTTGGCAAAATAATGTCTCTGCTTTTTAATATGCTGTCTACAATGGTCATAACTTTCCTTCCAAGCAGTAATAGTTTTTTAATTTCATGGCTGCAATCACCATTTGTAGTGATTTTGGAGCCCAGAAAAATAGTCTGCCACTGTTTCCCCATCTATTTGCCATGAAGTGATGGGACCAGATGCCATGATCTTAGTTTTCTGAATGTTAAGCTTTAAGCCAACTTTTTCACTCTCTTCTTTCACATTCATCAAGAGGCTCTTTAGTTCTTCTTCACTTTCTGCCATAAGGGTGGTGTCATCTGCGTGTCTGAGGTTATTGATATTTCTCCCGGCAATCTTGATTCCAGCTTGTGCTTCATCAGCCCAGCGTTTCTCATGATGTATTCTGCATATAAGTTAAATAAGAGTGTGACAAGATATAGCCTTGACATACTCTGCTTCCTATTTGGAACCAGTCTGTTGTTCCATGTCCAGTTGTAACTGTTCCTTCCTGACCTGCATATAGGTTTCTCAAGAGGCATGTCAGGTGATCTGTTATTCCCATATCTTGAAGAATTTTCCACAGTTTGTTGTGATCCACACAGTCAAAGGCTTTGGCATAGTCAATAAAGCAGAAGTAGATGTTCTTTCTGGACTCTCTTGCTTTTTCGATGATCCAACTGATGTTGACAATTTGATTTCTGTTTCCTTTGCCTTTTCTAAAACCAGCTTGAACATACAGAAGTTCAAAGTTCACATATTGTTGAAGCGTGGCTTGGAGAATTTGGGGCTCTATTTTCCTAGTGTGTGAGATGAGTGCAATTGTGTGGTAGTTTGAGCATTCTTTGGCATTGCCTATCTTAGGGATTGGAATGAAAGCAACTTTTCCAGTGCTGTGGCCACTGCTGACTTTTCCAGATTTGCTGGCATATTGAGTGCAGCACTTTCACAGCATCATCTTCCAGGATTTGAAATACCTCAACTGGAATTCCATCACCTCCTTTAGCTTTGTTCGTAGTAATGCTTCCTAAGGCCCACTTGACTTCACTTTCCAGGATGTCTGGCTCTAGGTGAGTGATCACACCATTGTGGTTATCTGGGTCATGAAGACCTTTTTTGTACAGTTCTTCTGTGTATTCTTGCCACCTCTTCTTAATATCTTTGGCTTCTGTTAGGTCCCTACCATTTCTGTCTTTTCCATGAAATTTTCCCTTGGTATCTCTCATTTTCTTGAAAAGATCTCTAGTCTCTCCCATTCTATTGTTTTCCTCTATTTCTTTGCATTGATTACTGAGGAAGGCTTTCTTATCTCTCCTTGTATTCTTTGGAATCTGCATTCACATGGGTATATCTTTCCTTTGCACCTTTGTCTTTTGCTTCTCTTTTTTTCAAAGCTATTTGTAAGGCCTCCTCAGAAAGTTATTTTGCTTTTTTTCATTTCTTTTTCTTGGGGATGGTCTTGATCCCTGTCTCCTGTATAATGTCATGAACCTCCATCCATAGTTCATCAGGCACTCTGTGTATCAGATCTAGTCCCTTGAATCTATTTCTCACTTCCACTGTATAATTGTAAGGGATTTGATTTAGGTCATACCTGAATGGCCTAGTGGTTTTCCCTACTTTCTTCAATTTAAGTCTGAATTTGGCAATAAGGAGTTCATTATCTGAGCCACAATTAGCTCCCAGTCTTGTTTTTGCTGACTGTTTAGAGATTCTCCATCTTTGGCTGCAAAGAATATAATCAATCTGATTTCATTATTGAGCATCTAGTGATGTCCATGTGTAGAGTCTTCTACTGTGCTATTGGAACTGGAAGTTTGCTATGACCAGTGTGTTCTACTGGCAAAACTCTATTAGTCTTTGACCTGCTTCATTCTGTACTCCAAGGCCAAATTTGCCTGTTACTCTAGGTGTTTCTTGACTTTCTACTTTTGCATTCCAGTCCCCCGTAATGAAAAGGACATCGTTTTTGGGTGTTAGTTCTAAAAGGTCTTATAGGTCTTCATAGAACCGTTCAACTTCAGCTTCTTCAGCGTTACTGGTTGGGGCATAGACTTGGATTACTGTGATACTGAATGGTTTGCCTTAGAAATGAACAGAGATCATTTTGTCGTTTTTGAGCTTGCATCCAAGTACTGCATTTCAGAGTCTTTGTTGACTATGATAGCTACTCCATTCCTTCTAAGGGATTCCTGCCAACAGTAGTAGATATAATTGTCATCTGAGTTAAATTCACCCATTCCTGTCCATTTTAGTTCACTGATTCCTAGAATGTCAACGTTCACTCTTCCTATCCCCTGTTTGACCACTTCCAATTTGCCTTGGTTCATGGACCTAACATTCCAGGTTTCTATGCAATATTGCTGTTTACAGCATCGGATCTTGCTTCTATCACCAGTCACATCCACAACTTGGAATTATTTTTGCTTTGGCTCCATCCCTTCATTCTTTCTGGAGTTATTTTTCCACTGATCTCCAGTAGCATATTGGGCATCTACCAACCTGCGGAGTTCATCTTTCGGTGTCCTATCTTTTTGCTTTTTCTTACTGTTCATGGGGTTCTCAAGGCAAGAATACTGCAGTGGTTTGCCATTTCCTTCTCCAGTGGACTGCATTTTGTCAGAACTCTCCACCATGACCCGTCCCTCTTGGGTGGCTGTACAGGGCATGGGCTCATTGTTTCGATGATTTAGACAAGGCTGTGGTCCATGTGATTAGATAGGTTAGGTTTCTGTGACTGTGGTTTTCACTGTGTCTGCTCTCTGATGGAGAAGTATAAGAGGCTTATGGAAGCTTCCTGATGGGAGAGACTGACTGGTTGTAATGTGGGTCTTGTTCTGATGGGCTGGGCCAAGCTTGGTAAATCTATAATCTAATTTTCTGCTGATGCGTGGAGCTGTGTTACCTCCCTGCTATTTACTTGGGGCCAAACTATGGTGGATGTAACGAAGATAATGGTGACCCCCCTTTAAAGAATCCCATGCATGTACTGCTACACTCAGTGCCCCCAATCCTGCAGCAGGGCACCACAAACCCACGCCTCTGCTGTAGACTCCTGGACACTCACAGGCAAGTCTGGGTCAGTTTCCCGTGGGGTCACTGCTCTCTTCTCCTGGGGCCTGGTGCACAAGGTTCTGTTTGTGCCCCCCAAGAGTCTTTATCCCAGCCCTGTGTAAGTTCTGGCACCTCTATGGTGGGGTTAATGGCAACCTAATACTCAGGACTGATTTTCTTTAGGATGGACTGGTTGGATCTCCTTGCAGTCCAAGGGACTCTCAAGAGTTTTCTTCAACACCACAGTTCAAAGGCATCAATTTTTCAGTGCTCAGCTTTCTTTATAGTCCAACTCTCACATCCATATATGAATACTGAAAAACCACAGTCTTGACTAGACTTTGTTGGCAAGGTAATGTCTCTGGTTTTTAATATGCTGTCTAGGTTGGTCATAACTTTCCTTCCAAGGAGTAAGCGTCTTTTAATTTAAAAGATTAAGGTTAAAACATTAAGCAGTTGTAATAATTTGGTCATACATATTGAGCAAATTATCTGATGTTTAAAAAGCAATTATCACTGGAAAGATTCTAGGAAGGGTAAACCAAAGGGGAAACATGAGGCAGTTTTTAATGGAACAAAAGAGATCCTCAAAACTCAGAAGTGTCTTTCAGGTGGGGCCAAAGGCAAACAGTAAACAAATGTTCTTCTGCATCTTTGATTTAATTTCTGTGGAAAACATTAAGGTTTAGTAAAGCAAGAGTTAAGAAAATTGTGGAAATTTTGCTGGATATAATTTATAACACCATAACATTTTTTCAGGTTTTGGTAAGCTAAACGTCTGTTTAGTTAAGGTCTTAAATAGTGACCCATGGCACACTGAATAGGAAGGTCTTACACTTTTATTATAAGCCAATTCATATACTTTTTTAGAAATAAGTCATTATACATTATAAAAGAATATTCAATAGAAATAAGCCTTTTGCTCCCCAGGGGACCTTTATAGTATCTTTTATGACCTTAGGTTAACTGATTACATTTAGCAACTAATACTCTTTTGTCACCCCATGGATTGCAGCTTCCCAGGCTCCTCTGTCCATGGGATTTTCCAGGCAAGAGTACTGGAGTGGGTTGACACTTCCTTCTCCAGGGGATCTTCCCTACTCAGGGATTGAACCCGGGTATCCCCCATTGCAGGTGGACGCTTTACCCTCTAAGCCATGCTGCTAAGTCACTTCAGTCGTGTCTGACTCTGTGCAACCCCAGAGACGGCAGCCCACCAGGCTCCCCATCCCTGGGATTCTCCAGGCAAGAACACTGGAGTGGGCTGCCATTTCCTTCTCCAATGCATGAAAGTGAAAAGTGAAAGTGAAGTCACTTAGTCGTGTCCGACTCTTCGCGACCCCATGGACTGCAGCCCACTAGGCTCCTCCGTCCATGGGATTTTCCAGGCAAGAGTACTGGAGTGGGGTGCCATTGCCTTCTCCGCTCTAAGCCATGAGGGAAGCCCAATACTACTCTTTAATAAACCCTAATTCTGAACCTAATATTAGGAAAAATCAACCTAACATAATTTTCAGATTCTTTATCTATTGACTCTTGTGATTTCCATTTAACTTACTCTTGCATTCAGTCTAGTTCAGTTCAGTCACTCAGTCATCTCTGACTTCTTGTGACCCCATGGAGTGTAGGACTCCAATCTTTCCTGTCCATCCCCAACTCTCAAGAGTTTGCTCAAACTCATGTCCACTGCGTCGGTGATGCCATCCAGCCATCTCATCCTCTGTTGTCCTCTTCTCTTCCCGCCTTCAATCTCTCCCAGCATCAGGGTCTTTTTCAATGAGTTAGTTATTCCCATAAGGTGGCCAGAGTATTGGAGTTTCAGCTTCAGCATCTGTCCTCCCAATGAATATTTAGGATTGATTTCCTTTCGGATGGACTGGTTGGATCTCCTTGCAGTCCAAGGGACTCTTGAGTCTTCTCCAACACCACAGTTCAAAAGCATCAATTCTTTCGCAATTCTCTCTTCATGGTGCAACTCCCACATCCATACATGACTAGTGGAAAAACCATAGTTTTGACTAGACGGACCTTTGTTGGCAAAGTAATGTCTCTGCTTTTCAATATTCTGTCTAGGTTGAACATAACTTTTCTTCCAAGGAGTAGGCTTCTTCTAATTTCATGGCTGCAGTCACCATCTGCAGTGATTTTGGAGCCCCCCCAAAATAAAGTCTATCACTGTTCCCACTGTTTCCCCATCTATTTGCCATGAACTGATGGGACTGGATACCATGATCTTAGTTTTCTGAAGGTTGAGTTTTAAGCCAGCTTTTTAACTCTTCTCTTTCACTTTCATCAAGAGGCTCTTTAGTTCTTCTTCACTTTCTGCCATAAGGGTGATGTCATCTGCGTATCTGAGTTTATTGGTATTTCTCCCGGCAATCTTGATTCCAGCTTGTGCTTCATTCAGCTCAGCATTTTGCATGATGTACTCTGTATATAAGCTAAATAATCACAGTGACAATATACAGCCTTGACATACTCCTTTCCCAATTTGGAACCAGTCTGTGGTTCCATGTCCAGTTCTAACTGTTGCTCCTTGACCTGCATACAGCTGTCTCAGGAGGCAGGTCAGGTGGTCTTGTCTTCCCATCTCTTTCAGAATTTTCCACAGTTTGTTGTGATCCACACGGTCAAAAGTTTTGGTGTAGTCAATAAAGCAAAAGTGCATGTTTTTCTGGAACTTTCTTGATTTTTCGATAATCCAGTGGATGTTGGCAATTTGATCTTTGGCTCCTCTGCCTTTTCTAAATCTAGCTTGAAAGTCTGGAAGTTCACAGTTCACATACTGTTGAAACCTGGCTTGGAGAATTTTGAGCATTACTTTGCTAGCATGTAATGTAACCACATATTGGTTAATGAACTGTATACCTTCCAATTTTAGCTCTTTGGGTTAGTAATAGGGAAAAGGTATAGTTTTAATAGCTTACCATGAACAGTGTCTGATTCGTTATCTCTGAAGAAGATTTAGCTTTGGGACCAGGGAACAGGCTTGATCACTCGAGAGCTTTTGTGCAGCAGTGTTTTATTAAAGTATAACAAGAGACATGAAATTAAAAGGCGCTTACTCCTTGGAAGAAAAGTTATGACCAACCTAGGTAGCATAATTAAAAGCAGAGACATTATTTTGCCAACAAAGGCCCGTCTAGTCAAGGCTATGGTTTTTCCAGTGGTCATGTATGGATGTGAGAGTTGGACTGTGAAGAAAGCTGAGCACTGAAGAATTGATGCTTTTGAACTGTGGTGTTGGAGAAGACTCTTGAGAGTCCCTGGGACTGCAAGGAGATCCAACCAGTCCATTCTAAAGGAGATCAGCCCTGGGATTTCTTTGGAAGGAATGATGCTAAAGCTGAAACTCCAGTACTTTGGCCACCTCCTGCGAAGAGTTGACTCATTGGAAAAGACTCTGATGCTGGGAGGGATTGGGGGCAGGAGGAGAAGGGGACAACAGAGGATGAGATGGCTGGATGGCATCATTGACTTGATGGACGTGAGTCTGAGTGAACTCCGGGAGTTGGTGATGGACAGGGAGGCCTGGCGTGCTGCGATTCATGGGGTTGCAAAGAGTTGGACACGACTGAGCGACTGAACTGAACTGAACAAGGGACAGAGAAAGCTTCTGATAGAAGGGGGTCAGAGAGTGCCCCCCTTGCTAGTGTTAGCAAAGGAGTTGTATACTTTTTTAATTGGTTATTAACAATAAATGAAAAGAATGTCTCAAGGTTATTAAGGTCTTACTAGACCCACTCCCACAATCTACATATTAAGATGACAAGATTAGAACAAAGAATAGAAAGATTTTACCAGAGCTTCTTCCATAATATACATTCTAAGATAACAGGATTAGTCAGAAGGTTTTCAAGGAGAGCAACTGTCCTCAAGCAGGATACATTGTTGTTATATAATCCTTAGTACAGAGTTTAAGCTGAGTTGTTTTGTTGTGTAATCATCAGCAACAGGCTTAAAGGGAAAAAAAAAAAAACAAAAAACCCAAAACATTTTATGTGACTAAGACTAAGGAATGCAGGAAATAAAAAAAAAAAGATGTTTTTCCTTTCCTCCTCCTTGCCTGACATGCTGTGATTCATGGGGTCGCAAAGAGCACTGAGCGACTTCACTTTCACTTTCTATACTTTAGTAACAAAGGTACTTCAGGTAAACTCAAAACCCAGAGGCTTACTGTGTTCATTCATTAGGTGTGAATATTAGCCTGTATTCAGCATGTTCAATTTTAAAATTAAATTCTAATGTATTATTAATGGAACTCATTCTAATTCTTGTAAATGATTTAGAACTACAAAAGTATACTTGGTTTTCTTAAAGCACTAACGTATGAATTTAAATACTATTGACATAAAACCATCAATACACATATTTCCCCTTTTGTTACTTTAGTTCTTGCTTGTCCGTTTATTCAAGTTCAAGAATTTTGTTACATTCATTTGCCAGCAGAATATAGCTTTAATATATCATTATGAACATCAGAAAGTGTTCATTTGCATGTGTTATTCTCCAGGGCTCAATAGTTGAGTGATCTTTTACTCGGATGACTTGTAGCAGTACTTTAAGATGTCACCTTCAGGCATGTACAAAGTACTAAAGGAAACTGGAGAACTAAAGCTCTTTCTGTTTTCTGCCATCTTCTTTGTTTCAGTTCAGTCCCTCAGTCATGTCTGATGCTTTGTATCCCCATGGAGTGCAGCTCGCCAGGCTTCCCTGTCCTTCACCGTCTCACGGAGCTTGCTCAAGCTCATGTCCACTGAGTCGGTGATGCCATCCAACCATCTTATTATTCCGTTTACCCTCCATCTTTCTCTCCCTTTGTACTCTCTTTCTTTGCTAATGGATTTTTTTTTTTTAAGTCTAGCTTTTATGTGGAATGATTTTTCTGACTTTTTTGCACTTATATTTAACTGAATACTGGAATTGGGCTTCTATTAACCCCTACATTTCATCTTGTGTTCCAGAATATTTCCTCTCCTTGACTAGTATGTAGAAGGTTGGCTATTTGAGTATTTTTCTTGGGGGTGGAGGGTAATATCTGCAAAACATTCTATGTCTTTCTTGTTGTATATAATATAGAAAACTGCATTTTGAGAGTAGAAAGATAATGAAATATTAACAGAGAGAAAACAACGTTTGTTCCTTATCTTTGCATATGCCCTTCGGGTTAGTATCTTACCTTACCTGAGCATAGATGTCACCATCTGTAGTACGTAAATGAGAACTTTATGGAATAGTTGTGTGACTACATGAAATAATGTGCCAAGAATCTAGCAGAGAGGCTGTGATACTGTAGCTGTACTTCCCCCAACCTAGAACTTAACAGTTCTGGTCTAAATTAGTCTCACTCTACCTATAATTTCATCTCAGGCTCTTGCTTGCTCCCCTGAGTGAGATTCTTTCTACTTTGCATACCACTCCTAAAAGCTGAGTCAAGCTTACTTTCCCCTGGTTACCCTTCCATTAAGCTACTGCCCCTGAAATTGAGGTTTTCACTCCTCTTTTACAGAAAGCACTTTACATAATGAAGTGTGGCCATTCTACCACAATCCTTATGGCTTAAAACTACTTCCTACTACTGCACCTCCTGTCGGCTTGTTGCCTTTTAATTCAAGATCTGACTGTTGATCACTGTTTTAAATCTCCGCCTGAAATATTTTTTCTGGCTGGACATTTTTCCAGTTAGTGTATTATAACCATTGTCTCCACTGAAGGTGCTTAAGAGAAAACATGGCTTCCCATGTATTTATTATAAAATGAATTGGGCCCCTCCCCCACACTCAGATGTTGAAGACTTCACATCCCTGATAAGACAGAACCTATGGAGGTAATAAATGTTAAGCGAGGTCATAATGGTGAGGACTGGTAGGACTGGTGTCCTTATAAGAGGAAGCAGTGTCCTCCTGGACACAGAGAAGAAGCCATGTGAAGATACAGTGAAGACATATCTACAAGCCAGGAAGAACATGCCAGAAGCCAACTCTGACAGCAAACTTCATCTTGGATGTCTAGCCTCCAGAGCTGAGAGAAACAAATGCCTGTGAGTTAAGCCACCCAGTGCTGCTGTATTTTGTTATGGCAGCCCCGGCAGGCTAATACACATGCAGTCTAGGTTTCAGTTATTCTGCTATTTCAACCAAACCTAAGTACTTTTGCAGAGAAATAAAACAAGTAGCCCTTCGATCAGTTTACAATAATTATAGCATTTCATGAATCGATATTAACATAGGGACATTTGCTCATTTTTCACTGTGATAGAAGACTCTTGTCCTCAGGCAGATTACAGCCCTATACTTTATAGTGCCCGACTATTTATTATGGCTTGGAAATGTGAAACATTAAATACATTTGTGGAAACTGAGACATGCTATTGATTGAATTCACTAAAATAATTTCTTCAATATAGTTATTATTGTATATAACTAGTGAAATAGTCTAGCAGTTATCCCCATATGCAAACTTTTTTTTTTTTTTTGGCAAGCAGACAAATGAAAGTTGGCATATGTAGGTATTCCCATGTTGTCTGCCTATCAATCGTCAATTTGTATTTATGTAAAACATATTATGGGTTAACTCCAGGTTAAATTATTACAATGTCTCACAATAAATATTTTTAAAATTGAAATGTACTTAGTACAGTGCTTTTGGAGAAGGCAATGGCACCCCACTCCAGCACTCTTGCCTGGAAAATCCCATGGATGGAGGAGCCTGGTGGGCCGCAGTCCATGGGGTCGCTAAGAGTCAGACAAGACTCAGCAACTTCGCTTTCACTTTTCACTTTCCTGCATTGGAGAAGGCAATGGCAACCCACTCCAGTGTTCTTGCCTGGAGAATCTCAGGGACGGGGGAGCCTTGTGGGCTGCCATCTATGGGGTCGCACAGAGTCGGACACTACTGAAGCGACTTAGCAGCAGCAGCAGCAGTACAGTGCTTCAAATTCAGTGTTTACAAAAAAATGGCAAAGCTCATGATTTTCAGGGTGTTCCCCTATATTCTTAGCTTCTGGATTTGTCTGTGATCTTCCTGTTTATATCTGTGTGTGTGTCTGTGGCCAGTGATGTTGGACTCTCTGTGACCTCACTGACTATAGCCCACCAGGCTCCTCTGTCCATGGGATTTTCCTGACAAGAATACTGGAGTGGGTTGCCATTGCCTTCTGCAGGGGTTTATATCTAAGTGTATGCAAAATACAAAATTACAGAAAATGCACTTTCACTATAATTTGTGTTTTTATTCAATGTAAAGAAATATTTGAGTAAATATTTTCATCTACGCTTTTTTGTCATTTGAGTTCTACAATGAGATATTTCCTTAAACTTTTTTTTCTTATAATATTTCGGCATTGTTACACAAAAACACTGATGTTTCTACTTTTGCCAACATTGTTTTGTAAACTCTGAAAATCTTCCATAAAATTTACATGAAAATAGTCTATTTTTCTTCCCTATGTGCATATTATGCTTATGTTACAAATATTTTGGGAAGGGATAGCCAATGAAGTATTTTGGGAAAAACTAGAAGGTGATCAAATATAAAATGGTTATAAAGGGACATAACAACTTTGTAAATGCGGGTATAGTAAAATTCACATGTTTATTGCTTCATTCCCAAAGTGGGGGGAGCTTCTAATATAGGTAGGATCATATCAAAATGATTTGATTATACTTGACTATGTTTCAATTGATGGTTTTGGAAATAAGAGAGGGATACAATGTCCTATGGACTCAGCCATGTCTTAGGTTGTGATGGAGCCACAGCTGCTTCAAAAGGTACAGGGCCTCGGTGTGCATTCCTCATGGCTCCATTTTTTCCTAGCTGAGACCCTGGGGAAGGAACTTAAATTTTGCAAGGTGTATCATCAAATCTAATATGGTATAACTATAGTATTTACTGCATAGAAATGAATAAGAATTTTTTTAAAAGTCAATGAGTAAAAACCATTGAGGAATATCTGACACCCTCACCATTAACTTGTTATGGACACTAATTTCTTCCACTTTCTGTTGAAACAAAACAAAACAAAAAACATTCTATCCCAAGCATTAAGAGCTCAGCTTTAAGAGTCTTCTCTGTTAGGCTTCCCTGGTGGCTTAGCTGGTAAAGAATCTGCCTGCAATTCAGGACACCCAAGTTCAATCCCTGGGTCAGGAAGATCCCCTGAAGAAGGGCATGGCAACCCATTCCATTATTCTTTCCTGGAAAATTCCATGGACAGAAGAGCCTGGTGGGCTACAATCTATGGGGCAGCAGAGAGTCAGACATGACTGAGCAGCTAACACTTTCTCAGGTTTAGAACCTGGATCAGATCTCATGTCAGCATCCTCTTTCTCTGTCAGATTCTAAAAGGTATTTGAAAATACTAAAACCAGTAAGACCTGTTCCGAGGTCATTGTTCCTTTCTTAAGTTTTAGTAACAATGCCAATTCAGAGCAATTCCAAAGTAAAGTATGGTAGGGGCTTGTGCTGTCAGCCTGAATCTATGGTGATATGTACAACTTGATAATCAAGGTGTTGAAACAGCTTGGCAAATATCACTTAGGCCCTTCACGCCTGGTAGGCAGAATAACCACCTCAATTTTTCAAGGTGATTAAGCTGATTAAGGAAGAACACTGTGATTCTTCATTCATCTATCTCCACTTAATCAGATGGAAAGGTCTCTACCACAGATGAAGGAATTTAAGTGTTGTAACTTAATGTGTCTCTTCACTTTCTTTCCCCTCAACCCCCCCACCACAGCCAGGACCCCTTCTAAGAGAGCCAGACGGTTAACAGAACACTAATTCAAAGCCCCTCATTTCAGAGGTGAGACATTTCCCTCTTTCTTTTTAATTGAAAACATTTAACAGACTTTCTAGGAAATAAATGCTAGAGCACTAACCTCTGAATGCCATTTAATCACTTGTTTCAATCAATTCACATGTTTATTCATGAGAATTGCTCTACCTGTTAAGTGTTGAATTAAAAGGATTGGAGGGGAGGAAGACACCATTAGGAAAACACCCAGAAAGTAGTGTTACCTGAAACATTTATGAACATCTATTGCAAACACTCTTAAAACCTGGTAAATTGCATTTTAATTATTTTTGTAAATGTATTAAAGTTAAGGAGCATTTGGAAAGCAGTCATCTAGAATTGAGGAGGTATAAATTAATCACATGGTTATATTGAATATTCAGAAATCCTTAATGGAGCAATAATAATTGTCAAGCAACATTAGAACTTCTTGGCACATACTTGGGGATGCTTAGAGCATATTTTCACACTGAGGAAATGTTTACTTTACCCAGCAGCCTATTTCCTCCAATAGAAACACAATAAAAATTCAAACACAATAAATCATTCCCAAGGTACAGAGATTCAAATGCCACAAGTGCTTTGATTCACTTTGCTTCAAGGGTAGAATTTATAAATTGAAGAACTTTTACATTTGTTAGAACATAGCACTCTGGAAATAAGGAAAGCAAAGCAAATTGGATTCTGGGATCTTATTTGTGTGTCACTCAGCATTACCCTTGGCAGTGAGTCACTGGCATAAACAGTGGGGGCAGAACCATTTCACCTCTACAGCCAGCAGGAGACCCTCAGAGAGAGTCAGGCTCAGAAAGGATCTCAAAGGGCCCCCAGAACTTGCCTCTACCTTTTTGAAAGGGAAAAATGAATTTGAGAGATGTAGTTAATTAATTCTGGCTTCAGACCCTGATGCTGGGAAAGATTAAGGGCAGGAGGAGAAGGCGACGACAGAGGATGAGATGGTTGGATGGCATCACCGACACAATGGACACGGGTTTGGGTGGACTCCAGTAGTTGGTAATGGACAGGAGGCCTGGCATGCTGCGGTTCATGGGGTTGCAAAGAGTTGGACATGACCGAGCGACTGAACTGAACAGTCAAAACAAACCAAGAAGAAAACAGGTTTCCTGATTTCCAGCACAGTTTGTTCCTCTTCACCATTCCAAAAAAACGACGAAGATCATTGTGCATGTGTACACTTTTTTTTTTTCCACCAGTAATGAATGAATCACACACATTGGATTAATTTGTGTTACACTTTCTACTTTTTTTATACTATTGAATCCTATAAACATTTTGCCTGTTTAAAGAACATCTGTTATCACAAGGTCTTTTCTTTTTCACTTTTATTTTCCTCATCTCTTCAGTAAACTGCTGAAGTAAATAAAGAGCTAGTGCCACTGACATTGTTACTCAGTTTGGACCCTGTTTGTTTGGAAATGCTGAGCTGTGCCTAACTCCTAAGATGTCAAAGTATTTATAGAACACTCCCTGCTCTACTTAACAAATCATTTGTTTCTCATGTACTGTGGTTGCTACCATCAAACTTCTGTATCAGGTTTATGGAAACTCAAGATGCTACAAAAAGTTACAGCAGCATAAATGAAGTTGTAGAATGACAGATCTTCCAGATAAGAAATGTTACTTGTATTCTGCATCCTTCACTCTACTTAAGATTTTCATGAAGGAAAACTATTTATAAGCTAAGTCTGTGGATTTTCTTTTCATCCTCTTCACTTGACTTTTATGCAGAGAAGTAGATTTTAATTTTGATGGATTCAAATTTATCAGGGTTGACGGAACATGCTTTTGGTGTCAAGTCACAGAACATTTTGCCTAAGATTGGATCCTGAACATTTTTTCCTAGTGTGTGTGTGTGTGTGTGTGTGTGTGTGTGTGTGTATGTTGACCTCAGGTTTTCTATTTACAAATTTATTTTTTGTTTATACTGTAAGGTTTAGGTCAAGCTTCATTTTCCAGTTGTTTTTTTTAAACTATGTATAAGAATGCTATTGATTTTAATGTTTTGTATTCACGATATTTTTATTAGGCCTAAGAGTTTATATGTAAATTCTTTTGGATTTTCAATATACACACCACATTATAAGAAAAAAGGTAGTTTTTCCCACCTTCTTAATTCTTGTACCTCTTCTATTTTCCTATTGCTTTGCTAGAATCTTCAACAGAATACTGAATAGAAACAGAAATGGCAGATGTCCATGTGGGTCCTTTCCTGCCTTTAAGAATTTTTCTTACATTTTATTATTAATCATTATAATATAGGTTTTTATAGATAAAGCAATTCTCTTTTACTAGTCTATAAAAAATCTGTTTTGAATATTTATTGGATTTTATCAAATATTGTCTGTGTATAGTAAACTTCAGGAGTTGGTGATGGACAGGGAGGCCTGGTGTGCTACAGTCCATGGGGTCACAAAGAGTCGGACACACTGAGTGACTGAACTTAACTGAACTGATGGAACAGATATGGTTCCATTCCTTTAATCTGTTAAGGGATTTTCTATGATGATTCATTTTTGCCACTCAAGAACAAATCTCTCTTGCTTTTATTTTCTATTCCTATATACACACATACACACACATACATATATTTAGGATACTGTTAAAGCCTGTTTAATAAAGATCTGAGTGGCAAACTCTTAAATATCATATATTTGAAAATATCTTTTTTTGGCTTAATCTCATAAAGTGCTTAGCTGGGTATACAATTTGATTTGTTTTTTTCTTTCCCTAAGCCCACTGAAGATATTGATCCTTCATTTTCTGCTACTGGTGAAAGATCCATAGTTACAAGTCTACTGCCATCAAAATGAAAATATTCTGTCCTTCCTTTCTGGCAGCTATTCAGATTCAATTTCCAAAATTTCTGATTGGTCTTATTCTATATTTATCTATCCATTTGTTTTTTCTTACTATTATATTTTCTTACTCTTATATTTTAAATTATAAAATTATTTTAACTGTGAGCATACTAAGCATCCTTAGTTTTAAGTCTTTGTTAGAGTCTTTCACATAATTAAGTTCACTGGCAGTAAATCCACATTTGAAATAATGATTTTTACTTACAAGTTTGATTTTCTAGTAGACATTTTTATTATTCTCTCTCTATTCCTCTTTATCCATCCTTTCTCCCTAACAAATGTATCAGTACCTTCACCTCGCCCTTTGGGTACCCAGCTAACTAGTCTGGTGAACAAGCTGTCACTCCATTTCCAATCTCCCTAACTTCATGTTTTTCAACAAAGAATCAGGACTGGAATGTTTCAGTTCCCTCCAAGTCCACAGGAGGTGAGCCATAATATGCCATTACCAGTTTCCACCCCAAGTGTCTGGACAGCTTTTCAATCACCACTTTGTTACTTTTCTAATTCATGGAGGTTTTCTGTTTGGTTTGTTTGTGTTTTTATAATCCAGCTATGTCTTTGCTTTCTCCCTTCAGATTTTATCAAATTTTGCTACATACTAGATCCAAGAAAGTCCATCAAAACATACTTGACATCTTGCCCTGCATACTCCTATGCTGTCTTTAGCTCACTCTAATTAGGCTTTCATCTTCACAGGAAACTTCTTGGCAGAGTCACCAGTAAAACATCCATCCTGACAAATCTAATGGTCAGTTTTCATCTCAGCAGTAGCTGACAGAAGTGATCATTTTCTACTTGCTGATGTATTTCTTTCCTTGTTTTTCAGGATAGTCTACCCTTCTTATTTATCTCTGAGTGAATGGCCTAGATGCAATTTCCTTGCCTGGCTCAACTTTCTATTAAATTTTAATAATTGGAGTGTCCCAGTGCTCCTCAAATATGTTTCCTCTTTCTCTGTAATTACCTATGCTATCCCACAGAGCCATGAATTTTCTATATATACATATTATATAATATATAAATATAGTATATATTAAATAATGCATACTATATATACTATAATGTACAATTCTAAAATAAATTATATAATACAGTGTGTGTATATAAACACACACATATAATATATTCTGTCAATATTATATCCCTATTTTTTCTCCTCTTACCTCTTGAATAATTTATACACTATTTGTTTCTGGATATCCACTTTAACATCTAACAGTCATCCCACACAAAAACCACTGAAACTAATAAATAAATCCAGCAAGGTAGCAGGATGCAAGATCCATATATAGAAATCTGCTGTGTTTCTTTACATCAATGAAATATCAGAAAGAGAATGTTAACAAAAACTCCTGTTTAAAAGCATGTCAAATAGATACCTAGAAATCAACCTAACCAAGGAGGTGAAGGATCTATATGCTAAGAACTATAAAACATTGATGAAATCAACTAAAGATGATAGCAAGAAATGGAAAGATATTACACAGCCTTGGATTGGAAGAATTAATACTGTTAAAATGGCTAGCTATACTTACCACAGCAACCTATACATTTAATGTGATCCCTATGAAGTTACCCCATGACATTATCCACAGAGCTAGAAAACATAATCCTAAAATTCATATATACACTCAAAAGACTTAGAATTGCCAAAGTGATTGTGAGGAAAAAGAACTAAGCTGGAGGCATAACTCTCCCAGAGTGTACATACTACAAAGCTACAGTAATGACAACAGTGTGGTATTGGCACAAAAACAGATATATGGATCAATGCAACAGAATAGAGATCTCAGAAATAAACCCATACGTGTATGGTTAATAATCTTCAACAAACGGGCAAAAATATACAATAGAGAAAAGACAGTCTCTTCAGCAAGAGGTGTTGGGAAAGATGGACAGACTCACATAAAGTAGTGAAGGTAGAATATTCCCTCACATCATACATAAAAATAAATTCAAAATGCCTTAAACACTAGTATATAAGACATGACACCCCAAAACTCCTAGAAGAGAACATAGGTTAAATATTGTCAGACATGTATTATAGTTAAGGTTTTTTTAAATCAGTCTCCCAAGGCAAAAGAAAGAAAAACAAAACTAAACAAATGGGACATAATTAAACTTAGAAGCTTTGGAAAGCAAAGGAAACCATCAACAAAAATGAAAACACAACCTACAGAATGGGATAAACGTTTTGCAAATGATGAGACTGACAAAGGCTTTATTTCCAAAATGTACAGACAGCTCATACCACTCAATATCCAAAAAACAAACCAATCAGAAAGTGTGCAGAGGACCTAAACAGACAGTTCTCCAACGAAGACATACAGATGGTTGCCAACAGGAACATGAAAAGATGTTCCATGTCCCTCATTATTAAAGAAGTGCAAATCAAAACTACAATGACGTTTCACCACATACCAGTCTGATTGGCCATCTTCAAAAAGTCTACAAATTTGCTGAAAAGGATGCAGAGAAAACAGAAACCTTTGTTGGTGGGAATGTAAATTGGTGCAGCCACTAAGGCGAATAGTATGCTGCTGCTGCTGCTGCTAAGTCGCTTCAGTCGTGTCCGACTCTGTGCGACCCCATAGACGGCAGCCCACCAGGCTCCCCTGTCCCAGACATTTCTTAAAAATTAAAAATAGAGTTATCATAGGATAGAGCAATCCCACTCCTGGGTATATATACAGAAAAATGAAAGCTCTAATTTGAAAAGATACATGTACCTCAATGTCATAGCAGTGCTGCTTACAATACCAACACATAGAAGCAATGTAAGTGTCCATCGAGAGATGAATGAATAAAGATGTGGCATCCGGTCCCATCACTTCATGGGAAATAGATGGGGAAACAGTGGAAACAGTGTCATACTTTATTTTTCTGGGCTCCAAAATCACTACAGATGGTGACTGCAGCCGTGAAATTAAAAGGCGCTTACTCCTTGGAAGGAAAGTTATGACCAACCTAGATAGCATATTCAAAAGCAGAGACATTACTTTGCCAGCAAAGGTCCGTCTAGTCAAGGCTATGGTTTTTCCTGTGGTCATGTATGGATGTGAGAGTTGGACTGTGAAGAAGGCTGAGTGCCGAAGAATTGATGCTTTTGAACTGTGGTGTTGGAGAAGACTCTTGAGAGTCCCTTGGACTGCAAGGAGATGCAACCAGTCCATTCTGAAGGAGATCAGCCCTGGGATTTCTTTGGAGGGAATGATGCTGAAGCTGAAACTCCAGTACTTTGGCCACCTCATGCGAAGAGTTGACTCATTGGAAAAGACCCTGATGCTGGGAGGGATTGGGGGCAAGAGGAGAAGGGGATGACAGAGGATGAGATGGCTGGATGGCATCACTGACTCGATGGACGTGAGTCTGAGTGAACTCCAGGAGTTGGTGATGGACAGGGAGGCCTGGCGCGCTGCGATTCATGGGGTCGCAAAGAGTTGGACACGACTGAGCGACTGATCTGATCTGATCTGATGCATGTATATGTGTGTGCATTGTGTGTGTGTATATACATGTGGGTGTTAAGTCACTTCAGTCGTGTCTGACTCTGTAACCCTATGGACTACATATAGCCCACCAGGTTCCTCTGTCCATGGGATTCTCCAGGCAAGAATACTGGAATCTCTTATATCTTGCATCTTCATAACTTGTGTCTTTAATAACTTGCGTCTCTTAAATGTCCTGCATTGGCTGATGGGTTCTGTGGATTTACCTTAAGTATGACAGAAACTTCTTGGATAGTTTTAAATAGGAGTATGATGTAATATGATTTCTGTGGCTGCTAGATAAGAGATAGAGTATAGGGGACAACGGTGGAATCAGGGAGGCCGGTTAGGACGCTACTGTAGGAAGCTAAACAGAAGACAATGATGTGGACTAGAATGTTAGGTCAAAAGTCATGTTTTAACCATATTAGGCTTAGATGACTTTCAATTTTTTTCTTTATTTAACTAGAATTGATCTATGATATTGTGTTAGTTTCAGCTGTCGAAACCTGACTATTGTGTTAGGTGTACAACTTCAGATTCTTTTCCATTATAGGCTATTACAAGATATTGAATATAGTTCCCTTTGCTATATAGTAGGTCATTGGTTATTTTATATATATATGTGTGTGTGTGTGTGTGTGTGTGTGTATAGCATTATATGTGTGTGTGTGTATATACACACCATATATATAGTATGTATTTTTTAATCCCAAACTCCTAATTTATTCATCCCCACCTCTTTCCCCTTTGGTAACTGTGTGTGTTCTATCTCTATGAGTCTGTTTCTGTTTTACAAATAAGTTGACTTGTGGTTTGTTTTTTTTATGTTAGATTTCATATATAAATGATATATATTTGTCTTTCTCTGCCTGACTTACTTCACTTAGTATAATAATCTTAGGTTCATCCAGGTTGCTGCAAATGGCAATATTTCATTCTTTTTTATGGTAGAATAATAATCCATTATATGTGTGTGTGTGTGTGTGTGTGTGCATGTACATATATACACCATGCCTGCCAGTGAAAGAGATATGAGAGAAATGGGTTTGATCCCTAGGTCAGGAAGATCCCCTGGAGGAGGGCATGGCAACCCACTCCAGTATTCTTGTGTGGAGAATCCCATGTACAGAAGAACCTGGCGGGCTACAGTCCATAGTGTCGCAGTGAGTCAGACATGACTGAAGTGACTCAGCATGCACGCACACTTACAATGGCCCTAGAAGACTTAACAGGTCTCACCACTATCATCAGAGAATTCATTCCAACAGTCTTGGCATTCTTATTACCTTTTAGAATATTACCCTGGACTAATAATGTTTCTTTTCCAAATCTTTGCCTAGTTCTTTTTGTACATCATTCAGTTACTGTTTAATTGCTACCCCTTGCAAAGGTCGTCTATAACCACCCTAGTTAAAATACTCTCCTGTCACTCCTTTGTCCTTAAATTTCTTTTTCAGTTTCTTGGATATTCTTTTTCTGGAATTCTTGAAGTATAACTGACAAAATTGTAAGGTATTTTAAGTATATATCATGATTATTTGATAACATATATATTGTAAAAGAATTGTCACCTAGTTAACATACCCATACACATGTGTGTGTATGTTAAAACTTAAGTTCTACTCTCCTAGAAAATTTCCATTATACAATAGTGTTATCAACTATATCCATTATTTTATAAATTAGATTTTCAAACCTTATTCACTTCACTATTCTTTTATAAAGCCTCAATTATTAGTGGATATTTTAATATTTATTGTTTAAATAAATTAAGCAAAAAATATTTACTTGTTTCTTGTCTATCTTACCCACTTGCATTCAAGTTCCCTGAAGGTAGGTATTTGATTTCTCTTATTCACAACAGTTAACCCTGACATCTAGAAGAGTGTCTAGTACTTAAGAGACATTCAATAAATATCTGCAGAATTAATAAATTACAGCATTCCACCAATGATTAGGAATCTAATTAGACTGACACAACTCCTATACAAAGGAAATGGTATATAGTATATTTTTATATCTGGCAATCAAAACCATAGAGAAATAAATATTTTTCAACTTTTCCCATTAAATTTCCTTTACTTGAACTCTAAGAGCACAAACAATACCATACAAAATGTTAGCTGTCAAGGCATTTCACAAAATAGTGGCTAAGTCACCCTTTGATTCCTTTTGACCTGTGCATTTTGGATTTCCAGCATTTCCATTCCCAATGGCTGGATGTATGGAAAATCTTTACACCTCTAAATTCAAATTCATTCTAAATGAATGACCTTGCCTCTCCTTTGAGAGCTATGTCTAATAAAGCCTAAAATTTGAAAGACTATTAATTCTCTGAATTATTTGTTGTGATAAGCAATATTCCATTGAAGGTCCTCTGACATGTCTTTAATATATTCTAAACTCTTAATATTTTTTAAAAGCCATTGAATTGTCCTCTTTTAACTGGTAAACATCACTGATTATAAATTACATCATAATAAAGCTGTTAAAATAGCAAAATAAATAACACAACACTGAATTTTAAAATGTGATACTGGAAAGGCACACCATATTATGGAGAAAAATGACTCAAACATCAAGATATATATTTGATGATAAAATTACTAGACATTAAAAATAAAGGAATAATTCTTTGAGCACCCATTCAGGAAAAAATAACTGCTTTACAATGGATCAAATATCAGACTGGTAACAGGTTTCTTAACAGCAACATCTATGAAAGAGCAAAGCAGCAACTACAAAGCACTCAGTGTAGTGTCCATGTTCTCTCCACCAAACCGTAGATCATTTATTAGCTTTCCTGAATCCACTGCTATCAAAACTGGTATTCTAGATAAACCTCAATGAATTTAGGGTCTTCTAATAATATTAAGGTAATAGATGCAGAGGATACCTGTGTTACTAAGAGCAGACCCAAGGGCCAAATGACCTCCTACCACTGTGGACAGACAGACCCTGGATTTTTCATTTGTTGAATCCATCTCGGACAATATCTGAGTTGTCTGAGTCAACCTTTCCAGTTAGATTTATTATTTATTTTATAATGTAACAAACATTTCTGAGCTTGTCATTGTATCTTCTAAATGAATTATTTATTTCTTTAAAAGATTATAGCAACTTTCCTAACAATTAAAATAAACTTTTGTCTCTTGGGAGCATTCAAAATACATATCTACTACATAAGGCAGTTTGAAAAACAAACCACCTTCTATCTTACTTTGTTAAATTTTATATTATATTGAGATCATGTAGAGTAGAACAGTCAACTCTAAACTGCTCAGTAAAATCACTTAGAAATCATTTTCTAGAAAAATAGTAAGAATCCAGGCTTTTTTTTTCCCCCCACAGAAGTAGAGTCATGTTATGCATTCCAGATATCAAGGGACCTTAGAGATTATGTCATCTAAACTTTTCATTGTCCAAGTGAGTGAATTTGGCCCCTTGGAGAATTAATGACAATCACATAATTGTAGGGCTGGGACCAGATTCTAGGATTTTGGTTGTCTCATTTGACATTCCTTATATAACCTCCTTTCTTGTTTAGATCTGTACTTGTAAACATTTCCTTATTGTATTCATTTCACAGATATGCACCACTCTGTCCTAGCTAGTCTTTGCAATTCAGGAAACGTGAGGTAAAGAAGACAGGTAAGATCCATGTCCTCTGGGAGTCACTATTTCTTGATCACACATGGCTTTTGCAAAGATTCACTGAAAGACCCACCCATGACTCTTCACTGCACCATTATCTTCCCAAGCTCCACTTTCTTCAGAGACCCAGGGCATTCCTATTCTGAGCTATAAGCCTGAGGCAAATTCTTCGGGAAGCCTTCCCTGCATCCCTCACTGCCCCAGTCTGGGCTACATGCCCTTGCTTTGTGCTTCCTTAGCACAGTATGCTTACCTCTGTCAGAGCATCACAACTTGGAAAGGTGTTCGTCTACATCCTTGTTATTCCTTCCTCTTAAACTATGGCCTCCTTGAGGCCTCCTAGTGCTCTGTTTGTTCCAATATCTCTAGTATCTGCATAGTACCTGGAACAGAATGAATGCTCACTAAATATTTGCTGTTGTCTAAATTGAGAATGACTGCATAAATATAAGGTCTTATATGAACCATTTACATCTCACTGTCAATGAGTTTAAAGAAATTAATTTCTCCTGGTAGAGTTGCTATGCTGCATGCTTAGTTGCTCAGTTGTGTCCGACTCTTTGTGACCCCATGGACAGTAGCCCACTAGACTTCTCTGTCTATGGGGATTCTCCAGGACAGAACACTGTGCTCTCTTCCAGGGAATCTTCCCAACCCAGGAATTGAACCCAGGTCTCCCACATTGCAGGCAGATTCTTTACCATCTAAGCCACCAGGAAGGCCCCAAGATACTGGAGTGGGTAGCCTATCCCTTCTCCAAGGGAACTTCCCTACCCAGTAATTGCAGGAGAGCCGGGGTCTCCTGCATTGCAGGTGGATTCTTTACTAGCTGAGCTACCAGGGAAGCCCCTCTGGTAGGATTACTTGTACCTTACTAGCTCCAAACTAATCATTAATAAATAATGTTGAAAATATCCAATGTACTTCTAGGACTACAGTTGACCTTGGAACAACACAAGTTTCAACTGTGGTGAGTACACTTACAGGGGATTTTGTGTGTGTGTGATAGTAAACACTACCGTAACAACAACAACAACGGGGCTTTCCTGGTGGCTCAGTGGTAAAGAATCTGCCTGCCAGTGCAGGAGACACGATCGCTCTCTGAATCAGAGGGATCACATGGAGAAGGAAATGGCAACCCGTTCCAGCATTCTTTCTCGGGAAATCTCATGGACACAGAAGCCTAGCAGGCTACAGTTTCCATGGGGGTCACAAAGATTCAGATGCAACTCAGTGACTAAACAGAAACAAACACACTATAGTTACTATGCTATAGTAACTATGCGGTTGAATATAGTAACTATAGTAACTATAACATAGTAACAATAGTATAATATAGTTACTATAGTAACTATAATATAGTAACTATATGGTTGAATACATGGATGCTGGATCACAAATAATGAGAAATCATGGATATAGATGAACCACATATATATAGAGGGCTGATCGTAAGTTATACTATATTGCTACTGTTTAGAGGGTGGGTGCTCATAAAACCCATGCTATTCAAGGGTCAGCTGATGTCATGTACTCTGTACACGTCTCTCAGCAATGGACAGCTCATATATACACAACCCTCTCATCTGACCAACTAGGATAAAATGCTGATGCTGGAATTTTAACACACAAGAGATAGGCTTCATCAAACTTCTGATAAAATTACTCTGGTTTTCTGTTAAATGCCAAGCTGATTTAAAA
The DNA here is from genome assembly GCF_003369695.1 of Bos indicus x Bos taurus. Lineage (NCBI taxonomy): Eukaryota > Metazoa > Chordata > Mammalia > Artiodactyla > Bovidae > Bos > Bos indicus x Bos taurus. The sequence continues at coordinate 15,456,723 of NC_040083.1, read as the reverse complement.
ATTGCCACATGATGACTTGCAGCTAAAGAAATCCATGATTTAGAACTTGGATGCTTGCCAGAAGGTATTTTTCAGAGTTGAACTCTTGTCTGTGATTAAGGGACAAAGGTCTGCGATCTACTTTCAGAAACAGAAAACCGTAACAACAAAATCCTCAATGAAATAAAAAACTCTACACATTCCAGTTTAGTTATTACACAGGCCAATTTATAATTCTTTCTCAGCTGGAATCTGATATCGTAGAGTCAATAGACTCATTCAGATCTAAACTTTTATCTTTTTACTGGGGCATGCTCTCTAATTGAACACTGCTTATACTTTGTGCTGGGAATGGGAAAACACTCCAGGATGTCTCTGCATTAAAGGAAGCTATGGGGGTTGTACAACATAATTGTCTTTGAGTTGTATTACAAATAACTCCACAGGAGACACTAAAATTGGCCTACTATCTAAATACTAAGAAAAAGAATGTCAATACTCAATCTAGTATTTGAGGCAATGATATTATTTGGTCTTTTCATGAAAAAAAAAATCATCATTTTCTCAAACAAGTGAATGCATTATTTATAATACAACAAACTTTCATTTTTCTCCATCATTAAGCATTAGGTGTTGTTCCAATTATTAGCATAAATAGACCCGTGACCTTCTTGCTGGGGTTCACATGAGTATCATTCAGAGTAATTCTAAATCAGAGGAATAGTTTTTGAAAGTTAATCTTGTTTCCTCCTTTTCTTCAGGAATTCCAGGTTGAACACATCAGGCTCCCAACTGGTCACTAAGATGTTTAAGGCCACTTTCAACACTATACTGGTCAGTCTCCTTTCAATATCACAAGTGGAATTATGGGAAAGCATATAAACACACTGCTGCTGCTAAGTCACTTCAGTCGTGTCCAACTCTGTGCAACCCCATAGATGGCAGCCCACCAGGCTCCCCTGTCCCTGGGATTCTCCAGGCAAGAGCACTGGAGTGGGTTGCCATTTCCTTCTCCAATGCATGAAAGCGAAAAGTGAAAATGAAGTTGCTCAGTCGTGCCCGACTCTTAGCAACCCCATGGACTGCAGCCTACCAGGCTCCCCATCCATGGAATTTTCCAGGCAAGAGTACTGGAGTGGGGTGCCATTGCCTTCAAGGCGTAATTAAAGTAAATCTATCTTGATGATGAAGAAATATTTTTAATGTAATTTTACTTATATTGGAGTATACTTGATTTACAATGTTGTATTAGCTTCGGGTATACAGCAAGTGATTCATTTATACATATAAATATATCCATTATTTTTCAGATTTTTTTTTCCCATTTAGGTTGCCACATAATATTGAGTAGAGATCCCTGTGCCATACTGTAAGTCTTGTTGATTGTCTATTTTATATATTAGTGTGTATATATTAAACCCAAACTCCTAACATTGTAAATCAACTGTACTCCAATATACAATAAAAATTAAATTTAAGAAAATAATAATTTATCTAGAATGGAATTTAACATTAGAAAGATTAGGATTAAATCCCTATTCTTCTACATATTAGTTGTATTACTGATTTAAGGCTCAGCTTACGCATAAACAATTTTGCATTTTAAATATGATACATGCCAAGAGTCTAAAACACTGGTTTTCACACATTAATAGTTTAATGTACTTTAGTCCTTAGTTCATTCTTCACAACCAACAGTGTACAATGTCGTAGTGAACAGTTACGGTAGCCATCTCTAATTCAAAATGGCAAGCTTCCCTGAGGCTTCAAAGTCCTACCTAAACTATCCCTTCAGGCAACTATTAGGATCAAATGCAATTTTTTTTTTTTTTTAAATTTGCCATCCCTGTTTTAGCTACTCAGTTTACTGCTCTGGGAGATATAAACAAGTTTGAAACACAAGGTTTTCTGTAAAAATCTTGAATCTGGTTAGTTAGACAAATAACTTAAATATAAAATAATGAGTAGTGTGAGGTTGAAGACCAGCTTCTTTGAGGTTTATAAGTCTATAATTATAAGTTCAAAGGAGTAATTTATATGGTAAACTTAAAGAGGATGCAAGAGTGGAAAGGGCTCTTAAAAAAACATGTTTTTAAAAATTCTACTTGTTTCCTTCTTCCTCTAACTCCACTTGCTAACCTCTCTGGGCATCAATTTCTTCCTCTTTAAAATAAGCAGATTAAATCTGACATGGTGTTTTCCAACTCTATCATTCTGTGATTAGGTCTAAAGTAATCAGTAGGAATGACTGGAAATTTGGGGAGTGAAAGAGGGTCCACAAAGCCTTTGGAATGAACATTAAAAGATGAGTTGAGTTCAGGCTGGTAAAAGAGGTAAAGAAGGCAACCCAGAAGAGAAAATACTTGTAAGCAATGGCTCTTGATCAGAGGCTTCTAGACAAATTTAAAAGCATGATAATGGTGATGAGGAGGATGATGCAAAATAGTTGAGATTATAGCAATACATCACAATGCACCATCTGCCATTCCATTTTAAGCAAATCACTCCTCAGGCAATAACTGCCAGAGTTTATGCAAAATGTACAATACATTTTGCTCAAATAAAACCATCTACAACTGGAATGCCTTTGCCCCAGCAACAACAGAAGAAAAGGAGCTTGAGGTCTTCATTAATATGTTAATTTGCCCATTTCCTAGCAGCGTTAACATAAAGGCCCTATGCACAGGTTGACCAAATTAACACCATACCACTGTTGCCTTCAAACTTTAGAAAGTATCTCCCCTAAAAACACTCTATGAAAAAAAGAAACCTGGGAGGATTTGAGATTTCATGGAGAAATAGGATTAGATCTGTAAGAATAGACCTATCAGGTCTGGTTTTAATCACTAAATAAAAATCAGTAACATATTACATAAAGACATTGATAAGATATTTTGAATGAGTATTATTGACATTTTGACATCTGACTTTCATCTGTCATCTTCTGATCATGATATATTTCTCAGGGTTTCCCTTCTCCAAAATTTCAATATTTATACATATGTCTATTTTACTGCATAGTGCAAGTATGCATACACACTCATTCATATCTGTCACTTTGAGAACCCGTGCACCATAGCCCACCAGGTCCCTTTGTCCATGGGATTTTTTCAGGCAAGAATACTGGAGTTGGTTGCCATTTCCTACTCAAGGGGAACTTCCTGACCCAAGGATCAAACCCGAGTCTTCTGGAGCTCCTGCAGCTCCTTCATTGGCAGGCAGGTTCTTTACCCTGTGCCACCCCAGAAGATATTAAGTGCATATTAAAAAGCATCATCTTTTGCACCTAGTCCTTTTTCCTAATGTGTCATACCATGCTTCACAATTCCCATATGCTAAGTCTTGCCATATTCTCAGAGATGCAGTAACTAGGCTTGCCAGATTCAGCAAATAAAAAACTTAGAATGCCAAGTGAAACTTCAGATAAACAATAAAAGTATTTTTAGAAAAGTGTCCCCCATATAATATTTAGGACATAACTTGCATACTGTTTATCTCTAATATATATAACTCAACATCATGGACTTGATCTGGCAACCCTACCTGTGACTGAAATGATTGATGAACAAAAATCATTTCTGAGCAAATATTTCTTAAGCCTTCTCCACAAAATTCAAAATGATATATTATTAGTTCCCCATACAGTAATGCCTCATCAAAGTGGATACTCACAGCCTCTTTTATGGCAACCTTTGCCCCTTCCATCCCACATAATCCTAGAAGTTCTAAGGCTATGGCTATCTTTGCTACTGTCCTTTGATTGACTGAGTTTTGAGACTATATTGCTCTATTATGCTTTATTTACTTTTTCCCCTTTGCTAAACATCAGTGTTCTCTCTTTTTAATTTAGCCTAACAATTTGCATTGTCAGATTTCATATTCTTTTCAAAATATAGACCGAATAAAATTTGCATATACTCTCCTAGATTTTTGCATACATTTTGTAAGTTATCTTTGTTAGACATCTATAGTTTTCTTTGACTCAGTCAAAATACGAAGACAAGAGATAAAATCAAACATGTTTATATAAAAGTACTATCAGCAAATTGCCGTTAGGGTATATATTTAATTTCCAAATGCTATTCACTTTATTTTCACTAATGTGGAAACATTATGTAAACCACTGATTTTGCCATACACTAAGGAGCAGCTCTTGAAATTTACAGAGTGGTATAAAGGAAATTTAGTTTAAGTCTTCAAAGACTGGAAAAAAAAAAGCTTTTTTGTGTGTGAAAATTCTGGAGCATTTCCAACACAAAACTTTAAGCAGCAATGAATTATTCATTTTTATTTGGAGAAAATTATGGACTAACAGCTTAATAAATAAAATAGTATGCTAAAATTGTAGTATTGGTATCTAAAGACATAAAAATGAATTTTAAACTGTTATGAGAGCTTTCTACCTTATTTTACAAACTGGTAATGTTTCAAGAAGAGTCATTCAGATTTACAAAAATGAGGCAAGTATAAGTGGCAAGATACTGAACCAAGAGCAGAGTGTCTCATTCTCATTTCTTATAAAAGCAGAAGTCAGATGATACTTAATAGAGGTTTCCTAACTGTGCTTTCTCATCTGAAAAGTAGGGATAATATCTTTTCAGAGAGCTTGGGTTGAGGGAAAGAAAAGTGGAACAGACATTCCCTATTTAATCTCTTTTTCTCTGGGTCCACATTTTACCTATAGCAGAGAAACTTACACCACTCATTTTCCAGAAGGGAGGCTGGAGGAGTGAATGCAGGCTGAGTGGAAAGGCGAGGGGAATGAGAGATTGAAAAAAGAGGAAGAGAGGGAGGTTTGAGTTCAACAAATCAGTATCAGATCCTGCTTTAAATAATTTCTCATATTCAGCTGAAGGAGATGATGAGATTTAAAAATGCCAAAACAATCTTTTTGTTGTTGATGATATTTTTTTTTTTAATTCTCAAGATTACTCCTCAGATGTTTCTTCCTAAATGCACTTTTCCCCCAGGAAAAAGCAGGCTTTAGACACTTCCATTTGTTACATTAGGAAACAAAACAAAGGCTTTGAACCTGCCTTGGGAATGAAGATACTTCTTCAAGTTGACATTTCTTAAACATTCATTGTATATTTATTCAACATTTGGTGGAGAGGTGAAACTAACAAGAAAGAAAAAAGGTAGCATCTCCAATTATACTCAAAGTTTGATCCCCACATCCAGATCTCCAAACAGTTCAGCTCTGAACTCAGCTCAAGACAGGAGAGTTGACCCTAACAGCCCACACTTGCAAGGCTGACTGTAGAGGCCAGAGGACAGCATCAGAAAACTTCCAAATATGCAGACTCTCCCCGAGAGTTCTTATGAATAAAACTTCCTCCATCATACATTTCTAATGATGTTTAATGCCTCCAATGGACGAAATCCAGCCTGCGCTTTGTCAGTCTTGGCAAGGCAATACCTTGGGCCCTGTTCATGAAACTTGTCATCATAGAAGGAAGGACTTAGGACATAAACATGTCATTGGAATCCTGATTGAGTTGAGAATCTCAAACTTAGGTTGTTTAATTACAACAGGTAATGAATGAGTTGGAGAAGGCAATGGCACCCAACTCCAGTACTCTTGCCTGGAAAATCCCATGGACGGAGGAGCCTGGTAGGCTGCAGTCCATGGGGTTGATAAGAGTTGGACAGGACTGAGTGACTTCACTTTCACTTTTCACTTTCATGCATTGGAGAAGGAAATGGCAACCCACTCCAGTGTTCTTGCCTTGAGAATCCCAGGGACCGGGGAGCCTGGTGGGCTGCCGTCTATGGGGTCGCACAGAGTCAGACACGACTGAAGCGACTTAGCAGTAGCAGCAGTGAATGAGTTACCTGCATTATCTGGCAGTGCTGAGGTCTGAAAGTGACTGCAGATTGTACATATCCTGTTTTGTCACTAGATTGTGCCTTTGAGAAAAACTATGCTTAGAACAAGAATTGTTTTTGTTTTCCTTTAAATAAAAGAAGGTCTGTAATACAATGCTGCTGCTGCTGCCGCTAAGTCACTTCAGTCGTGTCCGACTCTGTGTGACCCCAGAGATGGCAGCCCACCAGGCTCTGCCATCCCTGGGATTCTCCAGGCAAGAACACCAGAGTGGGTTGCCATTTCCTTCTCCAATGCATGAAAGTGAAAAGTGAAAGTGAAGTCTCTCAGTCATGTCAGACTCTTATCGACCCCATGGACTGCAGCCTACCAGGCTCCTCCGTCCATGGGATTTTCCAGGCAAGAGTATTGGAGTGGGGTGCCATTGTAATACAATGAGAGATTAGTAAATGGTAGCTAATATTTTACTTCAGTATTTCCAGCACCTAGAAAAGTACCTGAATTAAGAGATACTCATGAAATATTTGATGAATTGGTGAAAGTAATTAGATTAAACATGATGGCATTTTTTGTTGTTGTTGTTTGAGGAGTGGTATTATTTATTTCAAACTTAAATATCTATTGGACATTGGAATTCCATTTTAAAGATGAAGTTACATAATAAAAATGAAGCTCCTCTGTGAGTCTAGCTGCTAAACAAATCTAATATATTACCATGCTACTGCTAAGTCACTTCAGTCGTGTCCGACTCTGTGAGACCCCATAGACAGCAGCCCACCAGGCTCCCCCCTCCCTGGGACTCTCCAGGCAAGAACACTGGAGTGGGTTGCCATTTCCTTCTCCAATGCAGGAAAGTGAAAAGTGAAAGTGAAGTCGCTCAGTCGTGTCTGACTCTTAGTGACCCCATGAACTACAGCCTACCAGGCTCCTCCATCCATGGGATTCTCCAGGCAAGAGTACTGGAGTGGGGTGCCATTGCCTTCTCCAAATATATTACTATAGTTAGGCTCTTTCACTTAATGAAGGGTTGTGAACCAATTGGTGTAAGTAATTGAAAATATGATTAGCAATTTATTTCCTTCATATCACATTAGTTAAGGAGACACCTTAAGTGGGTTCACAGTTCAATATCACCTAGTTTTCATGAGATACCATTCTGTTCTTTTTGACCAGTTGATACTTAAATACAATTCATGGATTCATAGAGGATTTAAAAGATGAATTTCCATTGATTAAAAAGTATGTCACAAGAAATATACTATATAACTTGCTACGATTAAGTGACTCACCATTTTTTGGTACTGTTAATGAGTAAGTGCATCACCATTTATTGATACTGGTAATGAGTACATTCTTTGCCCCAGCTTTGTTGATAAGAATCCTATTTTCGGAGAGTGTTTTGCCTATGTTCTCCTCTAGGAGTTTTATAGTTTCTGGTCTTACGTTGAGATCTTTAATCCATTTTGAGTTTATTTTGGTGTATGGTGTTAGAAAGTGGTCCAGTTTCATTCTTTTACAAGTGGTTGACCAGATTTCCCATTATAATAGCCAAGACATGGAAGCAACCTAGATGTCCATCAGCAGATGAATGGATAAGAAAGCTGTGGTACATATACACAATGGAGTATTACTCAGCCATTAAAAAGAATACATTTGAATCAGTTCTAATGAGGTGGATGAAACTGGAGCCTATTATACAGAGTGAAGTAAGCCAGAAGGAAAAACATAAATACAGTATACTAACGCATATATATGGAATTTAGAAAGATGGTAACAATAACCCGGTGTACGAGACAGCAAAAGAGACACTGATGTATAGAACAGTCTTATGGACTCTGTGGGAGAGGGAGAGGGTGGGAAGATTTGGGAGAATGGCAATGAAACATGTAAAGTATCATGTGGGAAACGAGTTGCCAGTCCAGGTTCGATGCATGATGCTGGATGCTTGGGGCTGGTGCACTGGGACGGCCCAGAGGGATGGTATGGGGAGGGAGGAGGGAGGAGGGTTTGGGATGGGGAACACATGTATACCTGTGGTGGATTCATTTTGATATTTGGCAAAACTAATACAATTATGTAAAGTTTAAAAATAAAATAAAATTGGAGAGAAAAAAAAAAAAAAAAGAATCCTATTTTCATTCGCACAAAGCCACAATGGCTCACTGATGGGGATGTGTTAGGTGGGTGCCGGGTAAACAGAAGAACTTAGGCCATGCTGAGATGGCAGCATCTGTTCAACTCCATTCAATTTTTGCATGAAGGGACAATATTCCTAGTTTTGCTATTGCTTTTGACCTTTCCATGGACTGGATTTTTGACTCCTTCAAAGTTTTCTAACGTTGTCAACTAATTCTGTTGACAAACCAACAACAACAAAATTGTCAACAACACTGAATCACTGAGGCTAATGCAGTTGAAGATCTTTATCCAGTTCACAGCATTCCAGCTTGTTACTGCTGTTCTATTTTGCTTTCCAGAATGCTATGCTGAATCTATTGCTTTCTGTCCTTGATGATTTCTTTGATAACAATGCATGTTCTTCTGGTTTAGGTGAACCCATAGGAAACTGGTACTTGCAACATTAGCTCTGTAAAGAAAATCTGAGTCTCTGTATTAATTAAATATTGGCATACTGCTGCTATAAAGCAAACAACTACAAATTATAAGTACTACACAATAAATGAGCATACATTTCTTGCTCATGAGTTTGTAGATCAGCTGGGGTGCCTACGCTTCAGGCTACAGTATTTGGAGCAGTTCTACATGTTGCCTGTTGGAAGGCTGCCTTTCCTCCATGTGTTTAGCATCATCTCCCAAGAACCAGTAGGCTAATGGGGCATATTTACTTTATATGAAGGCAGAGGCCTAAGAGAAAAGTAGAAACGTGCAAGCTCTCTTGAAGGCTTTGAGCCTGGTAAACTGCTGTTTCTACCTACATGGTGGTGGTAGTGGTTTTGTTGCTAAGTCATGTCTGACTCTTGTGATCTCATAGACTGTTGCTTGCCAGGCTTCTCTGTCCATGGGACTCTCCAGGCAAGAATACTAGGTGGGTTGCTATTTCTTTCTCCAGGGGATCTTTCCAACCCAGGGATCGAACTCACATCTCCTGCATTGCAGGCAGAATCTTTACCGATTGAGCCACCAGGGAACCCCTTCTATCTACATACCATTGGCCAAACAAGTCACGTGGCTAAGCCCAAAGTCAAGGAGAGAAGAATTCACTTTTCCCAGGATAAGTCATGGCAAGAATGTAGATGCAGGGAGGGAGGAAGACTTAGATCCAAGCATTCAAACTATTAAATACTATACAGTTTCTTGCTTTGATAATACAAGAGGTCATTGACTTTATTGATAACATGTTAAGGTCATGGAATGGAATCTTTTCTGGGCCTCCTGGAATTTTTCTTTCTTCTATTTGACAACAATATCTTGTATTATAGCAATTCTACCTTGAGTTTTCCATTTCTCACTAACACTCCATAATCTTGTTATTCTTATTTTCCGTTCTTTCTAAGAAATTGGTTTAATTTCCTGTCTTACTTTATATACAACACTGCTTACTTAAAATGTTTGCTTCCCTTAAAAAAGCCCATACATTCTGAAAAATCAGCAAACTAAATAGCTATTAAATTATTCTACTGAATTAAATATAGAAACTTAGAGCAAAGGAATAGAAATTAACATTGTAAAATCACAGAAAAAATATCTGTATACTTAAATCTTGCCTGTATGGCAGCAGGAATGCAGCTGAATTTAAAACTTTATTTATTATTCAAGGTACATTATTCTGGTGTTTTGCCAAAAAAAAATTAAAAAGCTGTTCCTTTATTTTAAAATGGTTGAGTAAAAATTTTTAAATTGTATACATATATTTTTAAAAGCATAAATGTAACAGGAAAAGACAGTATATTATCTGTAATTTTAACAGTGACTTTTCTACTTGACCCCAAAACTCCACTCCAAAGAAATTACTTCAGGGAAATGGTTAGATATTTAGTTCGTGTATTTGCTTTTGAGAATGTTCACTGCATTTTTCATTATAGTAACCCATATGGAAAAATATCTAGAGTCCAACAATTCAGGAATTTCATATAAATTTCATCATGTTCATAAAATGGATAACTAGGTTATTTTGAATCATGCTTTATGAGAATGTTAAGTGGGCAATGGGCATAATATAATTTGCATAAGGGTAAAATATTTTCAAAATTATATTTAATGTGCCTTAGATTTTTACAGGAGTCGCAGATTATACTGACATTCTGATAAAAGCTATAAACCTCCCACCTACAGAAATGCACTCATGTACACAAACAACAAAATGGCATGCAACTGGGGCTGGGAGTATGAATTTTTGGCATTTTTGACATGTTGGATAAAGAAAGCCTGATAAATATTGTGATGATTAAAAAGAAAGAAGAAAAAGAAAAAGGGAAAGAATTGTATCTATTTTTTATTTACAAAAAAAGTTTTCATACACTTTGAAAATATTTGGGAACTTCAATAGCAAGTGGGGAAAAGTTTTGCCACAAACACAGAGATACGGTGAGTAATACCGAATCCATACGCACACGTGCATACACACACTCACAGAGCCAAGTCAGAGAGCTGCATTTCCACATCTGCAGGTATGAAAACAAAGGGAGTAGCCGAATCCACAACAGGAAGTGTCACTGATATCACGATGGTTGAAGTTTCAAGGACGATCCAGTCCTGGGCTCTAAACGCTCTTGGTGATAGATGATGTGACCTCTGGCCTCAGCTAAGCCAGAGAGCTGGACCTGAGACTCCTACACAAATGAAGTTTTCTTGGCCAAGAACTATGGTGGCATTTTGCATATTTTATTATTTTGTTTTTAATAATGAGACAATACTGATTTTTGATGGTGTCTGGTCACTCAAGATTCAGCAGTTTGAGTGTTCTAGACTATAGACAAATTTAGGTAAAGGGTATGGACTCTCATCTGAAAGAACAGGTACCAGAGACTGAAGATGTACGTGTTCATCCATGCTCAGTGGCTGAGTCATGTCCGATTCTTTGCAACCTATGGACTATAGACTGTAGCCCGCCAAGTCCCTCTGTCCGTGGGATTTCCCAGGCAAGAATACTGGAGTGGGTTGCCATTTCCACCTCCAGGGAATCTGGGTCAATCTCTGACCCAGAGATTGAACCCGCATCTTCTGCATTGCCAGGCAGATTCTTTACCACTGAGCCACCTGGGAAACCCCAGAGACTGAAGATACGCACTGCCAATAACAGATTTTTAATTCTCTGTGCCTAAGTATGGTAGAGAAACTACAGACATGATATCCAATTTTACATGATTTTTATTTTTCTAGAATTCCTTCCACTCCTTCCTTCCCTCAAATAACTCAAAAGTGAACACATATGTTCACTGGTTAGGGATTCTTAGTCCTTAAAAAAATAAACTCTGTATTGCCTCAACTATTTTAAGTGTAGTCACAGTTTTATCCAGGCAATTTTTCAATATTTTCCAGTTAAGAGGAAAAGTAAGGTCACTGAAAAAATATAACTGCCACTGTGCATCTAGCAGAGTTGAGCAGCAACGCACGAATGAATAGAATACCTCCACTTGCCCCAAGCCAGTCATGTGGGAGAACCTTGAATAAGCCAGTCATGCGCAAGAAACAAAGGTGGACAGAGGTGGTTGAATGGGTCGCTGAAAGTGCCTTCAATGCTGAATATATTCAGTGTGTTCTAATTCCATAAAAAAAACCATGATAAATGTAACTACAAGTCAAGAATCTACTCAAGAACGCGTCAATAAGCAACCAGCTTGACAGAATTTGAACAGACCCATGTGCCACAGTAACCACACCGAGTTATAAAATATGGTACTTGGTACCACATAACTTTAATGGCGAAGTGATAACTGACTGCTACAGATGTGCTACCAGTGTGATTTAAAAACTTTAGGGAGCTGTGGAAATGTGAGAATGAACAGAAATACTTTCTAGGGTTACAAGGCTAATTCTTATATGTGGTTTAGAATCAGCCTTTTCACTCGATAGCGTTATAACACTATGGGTTCTGGAGTCAAGCTGACCAAAGTTTAATCCATTCTTCAACTCTTAGTGGCAGTGGAACTCCGGACAAGTTACTTCACTTATTGGAGAGTCGGTTTCCTCATCTGTAAAATGGGAGCACCATCCTCTTTGTCTTTCTGTTGATGATTAAAAGAGAAAATGTGCAAAAGGGCTTTGTGTAGGGTTGGATACAATAATTACTCAATAATGTGAGCTCTCTTCAAATGAGTTCTCATAACTTCCCTCACTGTACCACATCAGTCTTCGCCTAGTCACTGCTAAAATATTCCTTATTCCTTTCATGTGTAAGCACATGAATTCCCACAATGTCTGATGTGAGCAGGCAGAACTTCAACAGATAATAGGGACACGTCTCTCACCAAGAAAGGATGAAAATAGCTACTGTTCATTGAGGAAGTGACTTGTGGTAGATACATGAAATGTGATGTATTGTGTATCATATACATTTGACTAGTTCTCAGCATAATCATTGTTTCCTTCTTTTAACAGATAACGAAAAAGGAGAAATTGTTGATGCTAGTAACTAGCAGAGACTGACCTCAAATTGAGATCTCTCAGACTCTAAATTTAAGACACCTACTTCCAACAATGTCTCTGTTGTAGGTCGACTTGTGTCCTCCCCCGCCCCCCAGATTCATGTTAAAGTCCTAGCCCCAAGTATCTGAGCTATCTGGAAGCAAGGTTATTAAAGATATAATTCCTTAAGATGAGATCATACCTGATAAGGATGGGCCCCTAATCCAACAGGAATAATATCCTTACAAAAAGGTAAAATATGGACATAGGCATACACATAGGAAATGCCACATGAAGTTGGAGGCAGAAAGTGGGTGATGGAGCAGAAGCCAAGGAATGCCAAAGATTGCCAGCAAACCACCAGAAGCCAGGAGAAAGACTGGGACAGATTTTCCCTCACATACCTCAGAAGGAGCCAATGCTGCAGATACCTTGACTCTGAACTCCTGGTCTGCAGACTTTGAGACACTGAATTTCCAAAGTTTAAACCACCTGGCTTGTGGTACTTTATTATGTCAGGCCTAGTAAACTAACACAGTTGCCTCTTTTCTCATTCCCTTTCATTAGTATTATCTGCATATTGATTCTTTTCATATGTAGAATACCAAGTAATTTTGATTATTTTTGAGGCCTTCCAAAAACTAATATAATTTATTTAGAAAAATGGTCATGAACTTCCAGCACTATGGTAGTCTAGGTTACTCAAAACCACCTCCTTCTATGAACATAGAGGAATGCTGGATAAAATAAGTGCAAAAAATATTTTAAAACAGTTAAATTGAAAAGAAATACAAGTTAGTCAGAGCTGAAGAGAAATTTAGTAAACTAAAAATAGAACTGAGGGTATTACCTGGAATTCAGCTCAGAGAATCATTTAGGGATAACTGAAGTTAACACTTGAAGGGAAGGATATGATGAAAAGTAATAATGCATGTACAACATTAATTCAATAAGGGAACAGACAGAAGAGGAGAGGGAGAAGCAATATTAAAAGTGCAAATGGGAACTTCCCAGTGGTCCACTGGCTGAGTCTGTGCTCCCAATGCAGGGGGCCCAGGTTCGATCCATGGTCAGGGAACTAGATCCCATAAGAGGCACCGAAGATAAAAGATCATGTGTGCCAGAACTAAGACCTGGTGCAGCCAAACAAATAATTAAAATAATAAATTTATTTAAAAAAACAAAGTGCAAAGGATTCAAAATTATCCATAATTGAAGAAAGGCATGAGTGTTGAAGCAAAGCAATGAGTATCAAACGTGATGAATGAAGGACAAACCCATACTTCAACATTTCATTAAGAAACTTCCTAAATATAAAAACCCCTAAAATTCCTAAAAAATAATGACTACTATATTGAAACAGTCCTACAATCAACCTCAATAGAGGAGAGAAGACAGGGAAAGCATACATTTAATGTGTAAAAGGAAAAGATCTGTCACTCTACAATTGTATATCCAGTTGGACTTTCCATCAAGAGTGAGGTCAAAATAGACATTTTCAGTCAAATGCAGAGAAAGTAGCACTCACAGATCTTACTGAATGAAGTGCTACCAGAAGCACTTCAACAAAATAAAGTTTAACTCAGAAGAAAATGCTGAGTATAAAATACAATAACAAGCAAATAAGTTAATGAATGTATTGGTTATAAAAAGGATTGAAAATAATGACTCAGTTTAAGGGCTTATATTCAAAATAGAGATAGGACAGAGCTGATGGTGCTGTTTCTAAATGTAGGCCCCTCCCTCTTTCTATAAAATTCTTGCCTGGTTGAATGTCAGTAGTGGGGGGTGTGGTGAGGTGGGGTGGGGTGGCTGGGAGGGGGGAAATTGGCATTTGGACAGAAGTCTCCCTTTCCCATCTCCTGCCCCTTCTCCCAGTCCACCCACCCACCCACACACACACCCACACACCCGACATGAAAAATGGGAGAGACGATTGATTGAAAAGACTCTAAGGTCTTTGTATTTGGAGGAGGACAAGGTCGATATCTGTTAATTTTAGAAAACGGTTAGGACAAGCATTTCTTAAGTATTAAATCATTAGATTTAAGACTCTCACTAAAAGAATACAAATAGGATAAGAACTTCAAATTAAACAGGGTATAAAGGAGTATCAAGAAAAAAACTCAAAAAAAGAAAGAGAAAATAATTTTTAAAATCAAAGAAAGAATAGAATAGGAAAAAATACACACAAAATAAGGCAACATATCCAAATAAGTCATTATTCTCAAAAAAATGTGGTGGATGGATAAAACTTCCCAGTTTTAAGTCAGAGATTTTTCAAATGTCTTTTTTTAAAGCTATGTTTATAGGAGACACACCCAAACATAGTTTCCTTGAGGAAGTTTGAAGTGAAAGATAGCAAAAGAAAACAAATCAGGTAATACCATTCTAAAAAAGGTATGGTGCAATATTGAGACAACATTGATTTTAAGTAAGATCTATTTTAGAGTGGTTTACTTTATCTTCATGTAAGCAACATAATGATGAAATTTTTCTATGGCATTAATCAATATATCCTAAGTTTAAATCTATAATAAGTAGTACCTGGCACATATGTGTTCAGAAATGTTTGAGTGAATGTTGAATGAATATTAATAGAAAAAAGTATCAGAGAGTTAGTACCATTCTGAATCTATATGGCATTAACAGCCTCAAAAAATAAACAAGCACTCCTTATATTTTTAATATATGAATACAATTGGATATGAGCAAACACACATGAAATTTTAGAAGAAACAAAGGCAAGCAGTTTGCAAGAAACAGTGAACCTTGTAAATAAATCCTCATACCATCTGCCAGACTGTGCCACCTGTTGGAGCTAGACAATGTAATGCTAAATTACAGGTACTGTGACTCATACCAATGACACTGTTGTGTAATATCATGCTTGTGTTCTCATCTCTGCTTATTTAATAAAGGTATGGGGTGCACAGATAAATCAGTCATCTTGTTTCACCGAGTCCCGGATGCTAACAGGACAAGGTGATCTTCAAATTCTGTTTTCAATGTGATTATGTGGCTGTCTCCTTCACATTGCTCAGTAGCATCTGGTGAGCATGCAATGTGAATTGCTAATTTCAACTCTAGCTATAAAATGAGTCCAGATTCAGTAGAGAATGCGGAAGCAGCTGGTAAACAATATGAGATCCCACAGGCTTCACTAGCTGGATACACTTCAACAGGATGCCTGACTCATTTTTATCTCATCCTTTTCTCTTATCCAGTGATGCTGCAAAATTTGACAAGCATTTCTAGAAAGAAAGCTTGGATTATGATCTGTGGATGGAGGGAGTGATTTCAAATCCAAATGAAATAACACAAGTCTGAAAAAGCAAACCCTTGCCTTATTGCCTTTTCCAGAACTATCACATGTGGCTACAGCCATGAGGAACTCACTTTTCATACCATTTCTCAGGCCTCTTTGCCATTATCTTCTGCACGAAATAGAAAAACAATCACATAGTAACAATTTTATATCTGTTTAATCAAGGAATGATCTCAGTCACTAGGACTTAGGTAATAAAAGTGTGTAGGTGCCATCATCACCCCACTAAGCTAACAGTTTAAAAATTAGCAGGGGACAGAGTTTGATCCCTGGTCCAGGAAGATCCCACATGCCGTGGAACAAATGGGCCTGGTGCCACAACTACGGAGCCCACTCACCCTAGAACCCGTGCTCTGCAACAAGAAAACCACTGCAAGGAGAAGTCTGGGCGCAAAAATGAAGACCCAGCACAGTCAAAAATAAATATATATTTAAAAAAAAAACGCTATGTCTCAGCAAGATGAGATTTGTTTTGCCATCAGAAGTGTTCCAGTCTGCACCTTGTCATCACAATGTCATTGGCTGGGATCTTGCCCAGGTGGATATTTACTTAACCTATTGCTCTGAGCTCTGAATCCTTATAAACTTTAGTTTTTCTCATGTTTCCATTAAAAAGAGTCTTTTATTTCTTGTGGCTTTATTTTCCTACCTACCTAAGAGGCAAGTTCATACCAAAAGAAAGATAAAAACAACTGAAGCTATGCAATATTTCCCAGCAGAAAACCATTTCATCCTGTTATCTAAGATAATGTCCAGAAGTCAGTGGAGGAATTTAGTAGTTAACTTACCTCAGAATACTGAAACAAACTCTGTGATTTTTTTCAAGATGGAGAATAGCTTTGGCTCAGCAGTGAAATTCCTGGAGGTGGGCATGGCAACCCACTCCATTATTCTTGCCTGGAGAATCTCATGGACAGAGGAGACTGGCAGGCTACAGTCCACAAGGTTGGAAAGAGTCAGACATAAACTGAAGTCACTTAGCACACGCAAAACAGTGAAGTTAAAAACAGGTGCTTCTCCTAAGGAGGAGGGGCACTTTTCTAACACAGGTTTATGTAATTTGGTGAAGTTAAGTGGTCCTGATGAGAATGGCTTAATTAATCAGAAACTCCGCTTTCAGAATAACATCTACCAGCAGAAGAACAAATTCTCAAGACAGCATCATGGATAGAAAAACAAGGAGAAGAGTCAACTTTCCAGATAGGGAAGAAAATTTCATGTTTGGTTACTTAATTTTCAGAATCAGAGGTCTCAGAAGCCATGTTTATTAATTATACATAAAACAAAGTAAAAGAGTCTGGTGAGGCAACAAACATGCTCTCATTTCTCTGACACAAATGCCCAGAAATGCACATTGATGGCATCTCCTTTGTGGACAGCAAAAATCACTGCAAGGAGTAGCTGGCCAAGTTTGGATTATAAAAATAGAACCCGCCCATTGGGTTCTTCAATATGGAAAATCAGTACCAGTGCTGAATTTTTCAACTTAAAATTTAGAAGAACTGCATATTCTAAAGGAAAATAAATATTAGAAACCTATCTTCTTGGTGAGAGAGGCCCAGGGACCTAAGATAAGGTATTTTCAGAGGAGAGAAAAAGCTGCTACAGTGTTACTCTTGATGAAGACTGTTACATATCAGGTTCTCTAGCAGATGCTAAAATGGTGTTTTCAGTGCAAGAGGTTCACTAGGTATTAACATCTATGAAAAGAAAGGTAAAAATCAGGATTAGGCAAGGAAAGAAGCCAAAATGTGATGCCGGAAGCAAAACCTCAGGCGGGGAACTCTAGAGTGGAAACGGTCTGAGAACGTTGATTCGCAACAGGCTGAAATGGTCATTTCTGGCTTGCTCAGAAACCAGCTGCTGGAAGCACAAGAGGTGGAGTGAGGCACCCTCTCCAGTTAGAGTGGAGCCTGAAGCACACGCAGCTGCAAGGCGTGTGCTGATAGCTCTTCTTGCAGCTGGACAGCAAGGCCTTCCTTGAAGCAGAACCTGGGCAGCACATCTCCACATCTACCAAAGAACCCTAAAGAGAAAATGGCTCTCTGAGACATTCTTGTGCCCTGGATGCCCAGAAAGCATCCACACAAGGATGCCCAAGAATCAAATTTCAATGTTTTACATTTTATGCTCATTTAGACAAATGATCCTTTCTGCCTTCACCTCTGATTGACCTCAAAGAGTTCTTTAGTATGATTAAGAATCATCTAAGGCACCTGTTGCAAATACAGATTATTAGCTAGGATCATGGGTGTATGATCCTCGGTCACTCACTCCTGTCTGACTCTTTGTGACCCCATGGACTGTAGCCTGCCCCAAGTTCCTCTGTCCATAGGATTTCCCAAATAAGAATACTGGAATGGGTTGTCATTTCCTACTCCAGGGCATTTCCCTGACCCAGGGATTGAACCCACATCTCCTGCATCTCCTGCATTAGCAGGAGGATTGTTTATAGTTGAACCACCTGGGAAGCCATTAGCTAGAATCCCCAAGGATTAATTCTTGGAAGCAGCCTTGAGTTCAGGGGTTAGGATTTTTGCATTTCAGCAGTATTGCTGTGGGTGAGAAAAACACTTGAAAAAACATCCCTAAAGCTTCAGTAGACTCCACTTCATTCAAAAGTCCCGTACTTAGAAAGTAGAGGGCATTCGAGGAAAGTGCACAAAGGAGGAGAAAGAGAAGGCAAATGAAGAGCACAAAAACAGTGGGCATGAAGCGAATACCAGGGGAGAAGCAGGCTCCAGGGACAAATACAAGAAAATGTGAATTCCGAGTTACAAGATAAATGACTCGTGGGAAAACAATACACAACATAAGAATATAGTCAATATTACTATAATTATTTTGGGATTCCCAGGTGGCTCAGTGGTAAAGAATTTGCCTGCCAATGCAGGAGACGCGAGTTTGATCCCTGGGTCAGGAAACTCCCTTGGAGGAGGAAATGGCAACCCACTCTACTGTTCTTGTTTGGGAAATCCCATGGACAGAAGAACCTGGTGGGCTCTAGTCTGTGGGGTTGCCAAGAGTTGGAAGTGACTGAGCACACACTGTGATTATTTTATGCAGTGGCAGGTTTTAGTGGACTTGTGATGGCCATTGTTAATATATTTGATTACTGGATCACTATGTTGGGCACCTGAAATTAACATAAAATGCATATCTTCAATAAAAAATATATGTAGTTGCAAAAAAGAAAAGAAAATATGTCTTTTGCCAAATATTCCAGGGTAGATAAATTTGGCGGAAGAAGGGAGCAGACCTTTCTAAAATGCAAATAAGATGTCAAATGATATATGTGCTACATGAAGAAATGACAACTGCATATAAAAACAGAAAAGAAATATGAGACTTTCAAGTATCAAAGTTATCCAGGGGTCTTTAACAGATTTAACAAGCCTCTGAATGTCCCACTTACAACTCGATCAGTCTAATGCCTGTTTAAACCTATGCTTTATTTAGCTTATAATCAAATTCTTATAAATCTCCTTTATGTTGATATTTAACCCAGAACAGTACAGTTCTGGGTCCAAGAGAAAGTTTTAAGGGCTACTTGTTATCCTTCTTTCAATGTCTTTAAATTATTTTATTCACTATTTAAAAAGCAGTTCTGGACTATCAAGAACTAGATCTCTTCATTTATGCCCTGTGAATAAATTTGACACATTTATGTAGAGCACTGAATAATTTAATGAATCGAGGCCACTTGGAACTGAGCAACACTCATTTTCAGAATGCTTCAGAATTGTTATGGATATTTTAGTTTAAACCCAGAAATGGTGACAAAAACGTATTAACAACAAAAAATGTAGATATATGAATCCATAAAATCTCCTATTTAATTCTTCCATTTTTAGCATAAGTCTACATGCTTTTTATTTAACACTGCATGCAAAGCATTAAAAATGCTTGAGAGAATGCAGAACAGTTCATTTTAAATAAAATATGTTTTCTTGCTTTTAATCAATAATGTAAAACTCAGTGTTGCTTCAACAATTTCAAACTAGTCATTCACACATTAGAACTTAGGCAGAGGGGATGAGACGGCACCTAGGGACATACTTCATGTCAACATGATCTTGAATCCTTTGTTAAATCATAAAAACAAACAATGATGATCCCTGCAAAAAGAAACTTTAACAATTGGTGATAAGGGCTTAGGTTTGATGAGCTCATTTTTATCAGATACTGTCACCTGCTCTTATTGAGCAACTTCACAGATAAAAAATGGCTGTATCTGGGAACCTTAGATCTAAGCAGAGGGAGCTCTGTTGAGTGACTTGTATTTAGTAAGTGTTGGGTTCACAGAATCCCTGCACTGATCTCTGTAAACTTCACTGACTGATATTCCAGGTATATTGAACCCTCTCTGAAGTAGACCAGCCACTTGTTCTGTTCCATCGGCTGGTCCTTCCATCAACAGGAGTCAGTGGTGTTTGCAAGGACCCACCAGGGAGTCTACAGTGGGCACTCTCACCATGGTAGTATCCTTCTCTCTTGCTCTCCACAAAAGAGCCAGAAACTGTTAGAGCAAGATGAATGTTAAATCCCAGTTTTATTAATGAAGATCTGTATCAACTAAGACTCATTTTCTGAATAGCTCTTTGCTACTTTGCTATATCATTATAAAATGTAATTGAATTATTTAAGGACACTCTGTTTCTGAAGCTTATCTCACTAATCTATCTTTGGACAAAGATCAGATGACTAATGACCTACAACCTGGATTGGAAAAAGACATAATTTAAGGGACTATCTCCAACCTGGATGGAAGGACTTTTTATCAGGTACTCTTGGCTAGCTCATGTACACTGATACTGAAAGGATTCATATTTCTCACTTAAAAAGGACCCCTGCACCAGACTGGACTACAGAGGGGACTGCTGATCTCAAACTCACTTTAAAACAATGCTCAAATAGAGGAAGAGCTACACTCACACCAGGACAAGAAGGAGACAACATCAGGAGTAGACAGCCTGCCCAAGATCTTGGACCCGATTTGTATGATCATTTATAATGATTTCTTGACTTCTTGGACATCTGCATATAAATCAAATGTTTTCTATCATGGACACATTCCTATGCTAGTTTTAAAAATCAACCCAATTGTTGGGTTTGCTAGTTACCAGTATCTGCTGCTGCTCCTATTGCTAAGTCACTTCAATCATGTCCGACTCTTTGCGACCCCATAGACAGCAGCCCACCAGGCTCCGCCATCCCTGGGATTCTCCAGGCAAGAACACTGGAGTGGGTTGCCATTTCCTTCTCTGCATGAAAGTGAAAAGTGAAAGTCAAGTCGCTCAGTCGTGTCCGACTCTTTGTGACCCCATGGACTGCAGCCTACCAGGCTCCTCCATCCATGGGATTTTCTAGGCAAGAGTACTGGAGTGGGGTGCCATTGCCTTCTCCGTACCAGTATCTAACACTTCTAATTACTTTGGTGGATTTCTCTACTCCAAGGCTCTGACTGGATAGCCCCTAGGAAATTTCTTTTAGAAGAAAGAGAGTTCGGTCCTGTTCTGTCTACTCACAATATCACTAGATGGGATCCTCTCACCTGGCCTATTAATAATATCTGCTCTGACCCTGGCCATGTTAATTGCTCAATTGTGTCCGTCTCTTTGCAACCCCACGGACTGCAGCCCGCCAGGCTCCTCTGTCCATAGAACTCTCCAGGCAAGTTCTCTCTTAGAGTCACTAAAACTCAATCAGAGTGAGTTTCAATCAAAAGCTAGGTCTCAATCAAAAACTGTAATCTCTAGTCTACTAAAAGGAAAACTTCCACACACACACACACACAAAGTAGCAAACTATATTATCAGTATAGCATCCGAAATGTCAAGGTAGTATGCAGGTGTACACTGAATTATAATATTCAGGAACAAAGAGTATTACATTAGATTTACTATATTATATTGAGAAAAAATCACAAGAGATATAATACTTAAATGTAACATTGGGAATTCCATGGTCTCCTACTGTTTTTGAGCTAGAAAGAGGATATGGATGATTACCTAATTTCAATGTCCACATGTAATAAATTAGCAAACAGATTCAGAGGGTCTAGATTACTTCTTTGGGACCAGGTGCTATGCTGGTTATCTTAGATATTATGTTCTTTATGTAGTTCTCAAAACAAACCAAAGAGAATTGTGATTTGCATATGAGAATTGCTTTCTTCGCTTTATAATAAGTAAGGAGTCTTGCTATAAGTCATCCAATTATTAGCTGCAGAGATTAAAATCAATTCTGTCTTACTCCCAAACTCACTTTTTCTGCCTATGTCAGATAGTATAAAGGGACCAATAAAATTTTAATTGAATTGAGGGGAGGCAGACAAGGTAGTGATTCTTTTAGGCTAACTTTAATTAAGGGAAGGAGTTCTAGTGATAAACCCAGTGACTTCAGGGGCCAGGCAGGAGGCCTAAGTATGTGAAGAAATCATGGCTATTACAGGGCACTGTGGATTTCTTACTTTACCTAAAGGCATTCCCATTCAATTAAAAAAATTGGACTGCCCCAATAAAGCATATCTGCCAGAGGGTTACCAATTTGCAAGTTCTGAAAGGAAGGAAAGGCAGTATCTGGGCTTGGGATAGAGGCAGTACAATATGCAGGAAAGCACAGTAAAAAGATAAACAAGATTTTTAAAAATATCTGGGATTGGTTGATTTAAACATATTAAAGAATGTTTTACTTACTATACATAGGGAGGGAAGACCGGGCAGTGAAAGTTGAGGGAGAGTGGAAAATGAAAAAAAACAAGTCTTGGTAGTAGTCCTTAAATGCCAGCCAGCGTGAGAAAGAAACATACTTAGAGGACCTCCCTGGTGGTCCAATGGTTAAGAATCTGCTTGCCAATGTAGGGACATGGGTTTCATCCCTGGTCCAGGATGATGCCACATGCCACGTGACAGCTAAGCTACTGTGCCTTATCTACTGAAGCCTGTGTGCCTAGAGCCTACATTCCACAACTAGAGAGTGGCCACTGCGATTAGAAGCCCACACACTGAAGCTAAAGAGCAGCCCCCACTCGCTGCAACTAGAGAAAGTCTGCACACAGGAACAAAGACCTAGCACAGCCAAAAATAAATAGATACATAAACAATTTTTAGAAAGATCTTAATAGAAAATCTTAATTAGAAAAAATACACTTTGAGATTTGCCAAAGATTCTCTTAACTCTGTGTAGGTATGCATTCTGTATGTTAGGTCTTCATAAGAACCCTTATACTTCATAGATTTGTTGAATCTGTATTGGACAAATCTGCAATTAATTGGAGATAAACAACTTCCCCAGTGGCACGAGGGAGGTAACGAATGAGGAAGCCAAAATTCACTTGTGTCTGTCTGAGTTGACAAATAATCCATATAACCCAAAATGTTTTCTATAAGAAATAAAAGATCCAGGTTGTGGTGTAGGGGACTTCTGCAACTGGTCAAAGATTGAGTGAAGAAATACAGTTAGGTAGTGATTATGGGGTCTCGAAGAGTCAGACATGACTGAGCGACTTCCCTTTCACTTTTCACTTTCATGCATTGGAGAAGGAAATGGTAACCCACTCCAGTAGAATCCCAGGGACAGGGGAGCCTGGTGGGCTGCCACCTATGGGGTCACACAGAGTTGGACATGACTGAAGTGACGAAGCAGCAGCAGCAGCAGCAGCAGTGATTATGAGACCAAAAAAAGAAGGTGTATTTGATTAAAATGTTAATTATAATAACCAACCTAGGGTTACGTACTGGGTTGGCCAAAAAGTTCCTTTGGGCTTTTCCATAAGACACTATACAAAAACTTGGATGAACTTTTTGGCCAAACCAATACTTACTAGAAATCACCATTACTATAAGTACTTTTCACATATGAGCTAATTTTATTCTCATAAGTTTACAGATAAGAAAATGAGCACTAATGTCTACACAATGAGTTTAAGGGTAAGCAGATAGAAATAGTGAAACATGTAATTTTAATCCATCAAAATAGACCAATTTGCTCTTAACCGAGAGAGAGTGAAATACCTTGATAAATTAAGGGAAATGTGAAAAGGGAAAAGACCTGCAGACCCATTACTTTTCATTTAACATAAATATGTCTTTGATAGATCAGTTCAGTGTAGGTAAGCAGAATTATAATGAGGTCAAATATCTGCATTCAAACCCTCAAGAAGTTTTATAGTCATCCTAAATTGCATTTAGAACCTTACCCTTGAATCTCCATCAAATATCTCAAAACTGCAGGGAACCCAACTTGGAAAATCTGGTGGTGCAAACCAAATCTATCAAATAAATCTGAGTGAGCCTTGCTAGAAAAATAAAAATAGATGGTGTGATCCTTTGATAATAAACATGCATCCATTGTCTTTACATATCCTACTGCTTATTGCTAGAGCCCAGAGTTGAGTGGTAAACTGGTTTCCAATTAGTTTATGTACAAAATCAAGTGTTTTCTCTATCTAATCACTATGTGAATAATGTACAAATGAGGCATATATTTATTCTATAACATTCCTTTTTTTTTCTTCCTCTTTCACAAGTTTTGCTAAGTTACAGAAATTATGTGAAAAAGTTTAGTAATCATCTAATGAAAACACTTTGGGAAGAGATTCTGTTGAATGTTGCATTTCCATTTCTCTGATATAAATTTCAAAGTCAGACTTCCATCAAAAAGAGGAAACAAAAACTGCCATTAACTAGAGACAGGAAATTTACTCTTAATGGAAACATTAAATTACTGCTTTCAAAACTAAACCACAGAAACAATCTTAGCTTCTTTAAGAAAGGATGAAGACTCTTTTATTTTTTAAATGAGTATATGTTATTTTTATTTGCTTTAAATGACACATGGAAATTAAGAAGAGCCTACTATTAAATTTGGAAAACTCAGCAGTGCCCACAGGACTGGAAAAGTTTAGTTTTAATTCCAATCCCAAAGAAAGGCAATGCCAAAAATGCTCAAACTACCGCACAATTACACTCATCTCACACGCTAGTAAAGTAATGCTCAAAATTCTCCAAGCCAGGCTTCAGCAATATGTGAACCGTGAACTTCCAGATGTTCAAGCTGATTTTAGAAAAGGCAGAGGAACCAGAGATCAAATTGCCAACATCTGCTGGACCATGGAAAAAGCAAGAGAGTTCCAGAAAAACATGTATTTCTGCTTTATTGACTATGCCAAAGCCTTTGACTGTGTGGATCACAATAAACTGTGGGAAATTCTGAAAGAGATGGGAATACCAGACCACCTGACCTGCCTCTTGAGAAACCTATATGCAGATCAGGAAGCAACAGTTAGAACTGGACGTGGAACAACAGACTGGTTCCAAATAGGAAAAGGAGTATGTCAAGACTGTATATTGTCACCCTGCTTATTTAACTTCTATGCAGAGTACATCATGAGAAACACTGGGCTGGAAGAAGCACAAGCTGGAATCAAGATTGC
Source organism: Bos indicus x Bos taurus (assembly GCF_003369695.1). Lineage (NCBI taxonomy): Eukaryota > Metazoa > Chordata > Mammalia > Artiodactyla > Bovidae > Bos > Bos indicus x Bos taurus. The sequence continues at coordinate 15,431,568 of NC_040083.1, read as the reverse complement.
CGGGAGAAATATCAATAACCTCAGATATGCAGATGATATCACCCTTATGGCAGAGGGTGAAGAGGAACTAAAAAGCCTCTTAATGAAAGTGAAAGAGGAGAGTGAAAAAGTTGGCTTAAAGCTCAACATTCAGCAAATGAAGATCATGGCATCTGGTCCCATCACTTCATGGCAAATAGATGGGGAAACAGTGGAAACAGTGTCAGACTTTTTCAGGGTGGCTCCAAAATCACTGCAGATGATGACTGCAGCCATGAAATGAAAAGACGCTTACTCCTTGGAAGGAACGTTATGACCAACCTACATAGAATATTCAAAAGCAGAGACATTACTTTGCCAACAAAGGTCTGTCTAGTCAAGGCTATGGTTTTTCCAGTGACCATGTATGGATGTGAGAGTTGGACTGTGAAGAAAGCTGAGCACCGAAGAAATGATGCTTTTGAACTGCGGTGTTGGAGAACACTCTTGAGAGTCCCTTTGACTGCAAGGAGGTCCGACCAGTCCATTCTAAAGGAGATCAGTCCTGGATGTTCATTGGAAGGACTGATGCTAAAGCTGAAACTCCAGTACTTTGGCCACCTCATGCAAGGAGTTGACTCATTGGAAAAGACTCTGATGCTGGGAGGGATTGGGGGCAGGAGGAGAAGGGGACAACAGAGGATGAGATGGCTGGATGGCATCACTGACTCAATGGACATGAGTTTGGGTGAACTCCAGGAGTTGGTGATGGACAGGGAGGCCTGGCGTGGTGCGATTCATGGGGTCGCAAAGAGTCGGACATGACTGAGCAACTGAACTGAACTGAACTATTAAATAGACAAAGGATTGCAAGGAATGAAATACAATACCAATACAATACTAACAAGAATTTACATGGAGGCTATGGAATAGTATTCATAATAAACAGGTAAAGGGGAGGCAACTGGATTTCACACACAGAAAAGAAGGTTAAAAAAGAAAAAGAAAACACTGCTGATATATATAAAGTAAGTAGTGAGAAAAACAAGCCAAAATCAATAGATTGATCTGTATTGCCTTTCGAAGAAAATTATAGGACTAGAGCCACTAAATTTCTAAGTTGATATATAAATCTGAGTAAAATGCTCTATATTAATAGTATGTTACAGTTATTTGGATAACAATAACAAAATCAGCCTGAGGACAATTCAAGCCAAACAGGAAATTTATTAGAAGAAGACAAGCTGTACTGCAGAAGACAAGGAAAAGCCACCCAAGCAAACCATCAGAAAAGCGTGTAACGTAGGGACCTCATAGGTTCTCACTAAAGATGCTAATTGAAAATTTAAAGAATCATGATCAGCTTGTTAGAGATTCAAAAATTACAGCTCTTTTTACCCCTCAAAACCAAATTTTAAATCTCAGTTAGGGGTTCATCTTCTGACCAGTCAGCTTTGAGCAGAGGACTGTCTTCTGGGACAGATAAGGCAACTAGGGTCTACTATTTGAGAAGAAATTTCTAAGATAAGATTTTGAGCTAATAATTTTTATAGTAAATGTAATTGCTATTTTTAAAAGGCATCTGAACATTACAGTGGACTTCTGATTCAAGAATAAACTAATTATCTGCAGTGCTAAGACAGAAAAAAACATGATTATGTGTTATTGCAAACTACAGACCTGACAAAATCACTGTAAAAATGTAAACTTGGAATTGTTACCATCTCTTTTAATATTTTCACCCAAGGAATACTGACTGTGATACAGTCTACCTATTTTGAATTAACTGATGTTTGTGAATTGTAGTGCTGGAGAAAACTCTTGAGAGTCCCTTGGGCTGCAAGGATATCAAACCAGTCAATCCTAAAGGAAATCAACCCTGAATACTCATTGGAAGGACTGATGCTGACGTTCCAATACTCTGACCACCTGATGGGAAGAGCCGACTTATTGGAAAAGACCCTGATGCTGGAAAAGGTTGAAGGCAAAAGGAGAAGAGGCCAGCAGAGGTTGAGATGGTTATATAGCATCACTGACTCAATGGGCATGAATCTGAACAAACTCTTGGAAACAGCGAAGGACAAGGGAGCCTGACATGCTGCAGTCCAAGGTGTCACAAAGAGGTGGACACGACTTAGTGCCTGAACAACAGCAACCAAGGAATACTGACTACAATTTAAAATGCATTTATTGAGTCTACACATCTATTTTGTATAACTTAGGTAATATTCCAAAAGTGTAGAAAAGGTCAGAAGACAGTAAACACCTGTTTTTACTATCTAGATGTAACCAATATTTTATCATGTACAATGTTAACCCAACACTATAGTTCTTTAGATTTTAACTTTAAAGAAAAAGGATTCAGATATAATTAAACCATTCCTCTTTCCTTCCACTCCAGAGGTAATCATTTTCCTGAAGGTGTTTTTTACTATTCCTATGCATCATTCTGAATAATTTACACATTTCCAGATATCTAGAAATACCGTATATCATTGTTGTGTGTTCTAAATTTGCATACATATTATCATACTCACAGTGTCTATCACCAACTGGTTTTTATCATGCAATAGCATACTTGACTGAGTCATGTTAGTACTCATGTAGTTATGATTCATTCATCTTAAATACTAAGTAGAATTTCGTTGCATGACTCTGAACATATATATTGACAGATATTGAGGCTGTTTTAGTTTTTCTTACTTCCTGCTTGCCTACCTATAGGAAAGATGCAATAAGAGTTATTACAGAATTATCCTAATCAACACATCCTGCATGGATAGTTCAAATAGAACACAAAAGAAGAAAGAAGAGCTTAGAAATAGACATATACATAAATGGAGGCAAATAACAGAAGCTTCTTGGGAATGATAGAATATTCAATGATTCTGAAAGCATGTGAGAAAAAAATATAAAATGTGATTCACATTTGCTTAATACACTGCCCAAAACCAGTATCAAGATTACCAAGACATAGAAAACTATATAGTTTTAGATAATGCTTATGAACCTGGGGGAGAGTGAAATTTCTTTAAAAATATACAAAAAAAGATAATAAAGGAAAAGATCAATAAAGTGGATCTGCTTAAAAATTAATACTTGTATTTATATTTGTATTATTTAAAATGCATAACTAAAAATGGCAAAAAAAAATGAGAAGACATTTTTAAAATATGCTATATACTTTTGTATATTAGTATTAAAAAAGATGTAAAAACTTAAAAATAGACTAAGAACCATAATTCAGAAGAAAAATGTGTAAAAGTTAATAATAGACAATTATTCTGTGAAAAATGTAAAATTACACTTTAATTTTAATAAATGTGATATTCTGTCATTAGATGGGATATTCTATTCAACATCATCAGAGAAAAATACTGAAGTATGATATTAACAAATGGCCAGTAGATATATGTAGGAATAGGGGTCATAAAATGCTATTTGGAATTTAAGCTTCCTAAACATGGAAATTATGTTTCTTATATATGAGAAACATTTATAAGAATGATTATTGCAACACTTAAAATCAGAGGCAAAATGTTTATCAATAGAAAAATAGTATTTTTTTTGTCGTTTTTCATAAACTAGAGTAGCAAACACCAGACTTTTCATTAACTGGAGCAGTAACCACCAGTAAAAAATAAGTGAACTAAAGTTATGTGTATCCACACTGAGAGCTCTATATAAAATAATGTTTTACTAGATTCTTTTAACTAAGAATCTAGTATTTTTTTTAACTAAAAAATACAGTATGGGAAGAGAACAAGATGGCAGAGGAGTAGGTGGACGCGGAGCACATCTCTCTCCATGGATACATCAGGAATACATCTTCAGACACAGAAATGCATGCAAAACACCAGCTGAGAGCAGACAGGAGTACCTGACCAGCAGAAAAGAATATACAGAACCATGCAAAACTTGGTAGGATGTGGGTGCTAGGGGGACAAACAGGAGTGTTAGTAGGACAGGACCTGCCCTCAGCGGGTGGGGGAACTGAAGCAGGATCTGATCCCAACACGGGGGCAACTCTGAGTGAGAGGAGAAACATTTAAGGCTGAGAGTGAAACAGCTGACCTGTGGCAGCCTAAATGGAATGAGAATCAGACAGTCCTTGCCGCAGCCATACATATCCCGGACAGAGATGCAGGTCCCCTGGAAGGTGAGCAGCTGGGAACTGGAGTTTAGGGACTACGGAGCAATCCCAGGGCAAGGGCTGCTGTTGACTTCGGAGAGACTGATCGAGGGGATGTGAAGGAGGAAATTGTGGTGGGAAATGCCTGTGGAGGAAAGCCGGGCAGCCATGGAAAAAAGGCGATATTGCTGAGTCACATGTAGCGGGTGGAGCCATCACCACAGCTTTTCTCTCCCCAAGTACCAGCATTGGCAGCTGCACAATAGACAGGCTGCCCCATCAAACACTGAACTACAGAGTAGGACCCCACCCAGGGTGCCCCTTTAAGTGCCTGACATGCTGATCTACAGAGTAGTAAACACCAGTAAACACCATCTACAGAGTAGGACCCCAGCCAGAGGGGCCCCTCTAAGTGTCTGAATGGGCAGAGCTAGGGAGACTGGCCCATGGACGGAGGAGCCTGGTAGGCTGTAGTTCATGGGGTCGCGACTGAGCGACTTCACTTTCCCTTTTCACTTTCATGCAATGGAGAAGGAAATGGCACCCCACTCCAGTGTTCTTGCCTGGAAAACCCCATGGATGGAGGAGCCTGGTGGGCTGCAGTCCGTGGGGTTGCAACTGAGTGACTTCACTTTCCTGCATTGGAGAAGGAAATGGCAACCCACTCCAGTGTTCTTGCCTGGAGAATCCCAGGGACAGCAGAGCCTGGTGGGCTGCCGTCTATGGGGTCGCACAGAGTCGGACACAACCGAAGCGACTTAGCAGCAGCAGCAGGGAGACTGGCCAAAGAGGCCTTCTGATTGCCAGCTACAAGAGGCTCAAAAAAAAAAAAACAACAACACTCTGATAGGGCCATAACTCCTGGGGCGGATGCAGTCTGTGTCCCTGAACACTTTGTGCTGCCAGGGTCCCCACAAGCCAAGCAGCTGTGCCACCTTCACATTCCACTCTCATGGGGGCAAAGCTGCCACAGACAAAAAAAATTTTGTTTCTATGTGTGCAGGGTCACTTAAGTCACGTCCAACTCTTCAACCCTGTAGACTGTGGCCTGCCAGGCTTCTGTGTCAGGGGGAGTTCTGCAGGCAAGAATACTGGAGCATATTGGCCAATACTGGTTGCCATACCCTTCTAGAACACTATATTTCCTGCTGCTCTAGCTGCCAACCCCCCAGAGCACCTGACGCTGCCAGAACCCCTGCAACCCAAGCAGCTGCAACACCTCCACACCTGGCCCCCACAGGGGCAGACCCAAGTGCTCCAGGGCAGCCTTAGGAGCAACCCCCAAGGGCCAACCCACATGCAGAGGTGGGAATAAAACCACAATTAAAAACCAGGGGCACTGTGGCTGAAGAAAAAGACTCAAACCTTCCCAACAGCTGTATAAGCTGCAGATTAAATGCACATAATCAACTAGGCAGATGCTGTGTCTATGGAATATATAAAAGGACATTGAGAGCTCCCACAAAAGAAAACACACTAGTTCTGACAGCTGTGGACACTGGAGGCAAGAACACACAGGAGCAGGACCAGGTTAGAACCTGAGCTGCCCCCACAGCAGGTCAGAGATCAGCACAGTGCATCCTAGGGAGGTGAGGTGGGCTGTGACTCCCAGAGAGGGGAAGAACTCTGACAGCAGTGATTCAAGAAAACATTTAAACATTTATTATCCTTATGTTTTGACTTGTTCTGTACATTCTTTTGGATTTTTTTTTCCTTTTATTCTTTTTTTTCCCTCCCTCTGTTGCAGCTGTTGATTTTATTCGTACTATGAAAATCTAATTAGGCTTTTGAGCTTTTTTTTTCTCTAAGTCACATTTTTTATTGTTGTTATAAACCTCTGCCTCTACGTTGGGGATTTGCAGTTCCATGAAGTTTTCCTTTTATTCTTTCTTTTCTCTTTTTTTAATTTTAATTTTTAAACCTATTATTTTTTTTTATATTTATTATTTTGTTTGCTTTTCCTACTGTACTTTTCCCCTTGCACCTAAACTTTAATGTATATAAATCTTCTCTATCTACCCCTATTTAACTTTGCATATCTCTTCTTTCTTTCCTTTCCTTTCCTCTCAACATATTTGTTAGTTTCATTTTCATTGCTTTATTCCCCACTTGGCACCTTGCTTTAGTTTTGTTTGTTATCCAGTTTGTGCTTTAGTTAGTTTTGTTCTTAACTGGTAAATATAATTTTTTATTTCCTTTCTTTGCTGGGTCAATCTATTGTACTCTTTTTTAGTTGGATTGTTTTGACATTGTTCATGGGTGTATATGTATATGTGAATATTCCATTATTTTAATTATTATTTGCCTGATTTTGTAACTGCCATTTATCTGGAGTTCATCTTTGGTTTCTTATTTTTGGGTATTTTTTTTTTACTCTCACTTAATGCCATAACAAACCACTTGTGGAATCTTCATTCCTGACCAGAGATCAAGCCCTGAGCCTTTTGAGTGGGAGCACTGACTCCAAGGAGAAGGCAACAGCAACCCACTCCAGTACCCTTGCCTGGAGAATCACAGGGACACGGGAGCCTGGTGGGCTGCCATCTATGTGGTCGCACAGAGTCAGACACGACTGAAGCAAATTAGCAGCAGCAGCACTGACTCCAAGACTACCAGAGAACTAACGCTAGGGAGTATCAAATAGTGAGAAATCACACAAAGGAAATCAAACCACTTGAACACAAGACCCGGCGTCACACGACCACCAGCACAACCCTGGGCAGGACATCTCATCTAAACAACATACAAAGCAAAATACAAACTCTATCCTCAGCAACAGGGTTCCCGCCCGACTCAGCCTTGCCCATCAGAGTGAAAACAACAAACAAAAAAACTCAGCGCAAATCTCACCCTACACAAACCCCTGGACCAACCTTAGGAGGGCAGAAACTAAAAGGAAGAAAGAATTCAACCTTGAAGCCTGGGGAAAGGAGAGCTCAAACACAATAAGTTAGAAATATATATATATATATATAACAAAAAGGCAGAGAAATACTACACAAATGAAGGAACATATTAGAAACACAGAAGTCCAAATAAATGAAGAGTAAATAGGCAAACTACCTGAAAAAGAATTCAGAATAATGATAGTAAAATGATGAAAATAATCAAAAACCTTGAAAACAAAATGGAGAAAATGCAAGAATCAATTAACAAAGACCTAGAGCCAGGCTTCAATAGTATGTGAACAGTGAATTTCCAGATGTTCAACCTGGATTTAGAAAAGGCAGAGGAATCAGAGATCAAATTGCCAACATCTACTGGATGATCGAAAAAGTGAGAGAGTTCCAGAAAAACATCTACTTCTGCTTTATTGACTATGCCAAACTCTTTGACTGTGGGGATCACAACAAACTGTGAAAAATTCTTAAAGAGTTAGGAATACCAGATAACCTGACCTGCCTCCTAAGAAATCTGTATGCAGGTCAAGAAGCAACAGTTAGAACTGTACATGGAACAACAGACTGGTTCCGATCAGGAAAGGAGTTTGTCAAGGCTGTATGTTGTCACCCTGCTTATTTAACTTATATGCAGAGTACAACATGAGAAATGCTGGACTAGATGAAACACAAGCTGGAATAAAGATTGCCAGGAGAAATATCAATAACCTCAGATATGCAGATGATACCACCCTTATGGCAGAAAGCAAAGAAGAACTAAAGAGCCTCTTGAAGAAAGTGAAAGAGGAGAGTGAAAAAGCTGGCTTAAAACTCAACATTCAGAAAGCTAAGATCATGGCATCCAGTCCCATCACTTCATGGCAAATAGATGGGGAAACAGTGGAAACAATGACTTTTTTTGGGCTCCAAAATCACTGCAGATGGTGACTGCAGCCATGAAATTAAAAGACTCTTGCTCCTTGGAAGAAAAGTTATGACCAACATAGACACCATATTATAAAGAAGAGACATTACTTTGGCAACAAAGGTCCATGTAGTCAAAGCTATGGTTTTTCCAGTAGTCATGTATGGATCTGAGAGTTGGACTATACAGAAAGCTGAGCACCTAAGAATTGATGCTTTTGAACTGTGGTGTGGAGAAGACTCTTGAGAGTCCCTTGGACAGCTAGGAGATGCAAGCAGTCCATCCTAAAGGAAATCAGTCCTGAATATTCACTAGAAGGGCTAATACTGAGGCTGAAACTCCAATACTCTGGCCATCTGATGCAGAGGACTGACTCATTTGAAAAGACCCTAATGCTGGGAAAGATTGAAGGCAGGAGGAGAAAGGGATGACAGAGGATGAGATCGTTGGATGGAATCACTGACTCAATGGACATGAGTTTGAGTAAAGTCTGGGAGTTGGTGATTGACAGGTAGGCCTGGTGTGCTGCAGTCTATGTGGTTGCAAAGAGTAGGACACAACTGAGTGACTGAACTGACTGAACGAACTAGAAGAATAAAAGAATAAAAATACAGAGACAAACAACACAATTAATGAAATGAAATATAGTCTGGAAGAAATCAATTGCAGAATATCTGAAGCAGAAGAATGAATCAGTGAGCTGGAAGATAAAATGGTAGAAAAAAAACTTCTGAAGAATAGAATAAAAGAAAAAGAATAAAAAGAACTGAGGATAGACTCAGAGACCTCTAGGACAATATCAAATGCACCAACATCTGAATTATAGGGGTCCCAGAAGAAGAGAAAAAGAAAGGGCATGAGAAAATTTTTGAAGAGATTATAGTTGAAAATTTCCCCAACATGGAAAAGGAAATAGTCAATCAAGTCCAAAAGGCACAAAGAGTCCTATACAGGATAAGCCCAAGGAGAAACATGCCAAGACACATACTAATCAACCTAACAAAGACTAAACACAAAGAAGGAATATTAAAAGCAACAAGGGAAAAGCAACAACTAACAATACAAGGCAAACCCCATACATTTAAAATAAAGAAGATTAGAAGAGATAAGGAAGGACACTACATAATGATCAAGGGATCAATCCAAGAGGAAGACATAACAATTGTAAATATCTATGCACCCAACACAGGAGCACCTCAGTACATAAGACAAACATGAACAGACATAAAAGGTGAAATTGACAGTAACACAGTAATAGTAGGAGACTTTAACACCCCACTCACACCAATGGACAGACCATCAAAACAGAAAATTAATAAGGAAACACAAGTATTAAATGATACATTAGATGAGATGGATCTCACTGATATCTTCAGGAGGTTCCATCCAAATGCAGAAGAATACATCATCCCAAGTGCACATGGAACATTCTCCAGGATAGATGACAATCTTGGGTCACAAATCAAACCTCAATAAATTTAAAAAGGTGAAATCAAATTATGTAAAGTTTAAAAATAAAGTAAAATTTAAAAAAAAAAGGTGAAATCATATCAAGCATCTTCTCTGACCACAACACTATGAGACTATATATCAATTATAAGAAAAAACTGTAAGAAACACAAACACATGAGATTAAACAACACATTTCTAAATAACCAACAGGTTACTGAAGAAATAAAAAGGGAAATAAAATTTCTAGAAACAGATGACAATGAAAGCATGATAACTCAAAACTATGGGATGCAGCAAAAGCAGTTCTAAGAGGCAAGTTTATAGCAATACAATCCTACCTCAAGAAATAAGAAAAACATTGAATAGAGAACTTAACTTTACACTTAAAACAACTGGAAAAAGAAGAAGAACAACAAAAAATTAGTAGAAGGAAAGAAATCATAAATATCTGAGTAGAAAGAAATGAAAAAGAAATGAAAGAAACAATAGTAAAGATTAAGAAAACTAAAAGCTGGTTCTTTGAGAAAATAAACAAAATTGACAAAGCTTTGGCCGAACTCATCAAGAAAAAAAGAGAGAATAATCAAATCAACAAAATTAGAAATGAAAAAGGAGAGTTTACAACAGACAATGCAGAAATACAAAAGATTATAAGAGACTATTATGAGCAACTATATGGAAATAAAATGGATAACCTGGAAGAAAAGGACAGATTCTTAGAAAAGTTCAATCTTCCAAGATTGAACCAGGAAGAAACAGAAATTATGAACAACCCAATTACAACCACTGAAATTGAAGTTGTGATCAAAAATTTCCCAAAAAACTAAAGCCCAGGACCAGATGGCTTCTTAGGAGAATGCTATCAAACATATAGAGAAGAGCTAACGCTATCATTCTGAAACTCTTGCAAAAAATTTCAAAGGAAGGAACACTGTCAAACTCATTCTGTGAGGCTACCATCACCCTGATATCAAAACCAAAGACAACACAAAAAAAGAAAACTACAGGCCAATATCACCAATGAACATAGATGCAAAAATCCTCCACAAAATTTTAGCAAATAGAATTCAGGAACAAATCAAAAAGCTCATTCACAATGATGAAGTTGAGTTTATTCCAGGAGTGCAAGGATTCTTCAATGTATGCAAATCAATCAACATGATACACCATATTAACAAACTTAAAGATAAAAACCATATGATGATCTCAATAGATGCAGAAAAAGCCTTTGACAAAATTCAGCACCTATTTATGATTAAAACTTTTCCAAAAATGGTCATAGAAGGAACCTACCTCAACATAGTAAAGGCCATATATGATAAGCCTACAGCAAACATTATTCTCAATGGCAAAAAACCAAAAGGGTGCCCCCTAAGATCAGGAACAAGACGAGGATGTCCACTTTCACCACTATTAATCAACATAATCCTGGAAGTCCTAACTACAGCAAACAGAGAAAAAAAGAAATAAAAGGAATCCAGATCGGAAAAGAAGTAAAGCTCTCAGTTTGCAGATGACATGATCCTGTACATAGAAAACTCTAAAGATAGTATTAGAAAACAACTAGAGATAATCAGTGAATATAACAAAGTTGCAGGATACAAAATCCATGCACAGAAATCCCTTGCATTTCTATATACTAGCAATGAAAAATCATAAAGAGATATTAAGGAGGCAATTCCATTCACCATTGCAACAAAAAGAATTCAATACCTAGGAATAAACTTACCAAAGGAGACAAAAGAATTGTACCCAGAAAGCTATAAGACACTAATGAAAGAAATCAAAGATGACATAAACAGATGGAGAGATATTCCATGTTTCTGGGTGGGAAGAATCAATATTGTGAAAATCACTGTAGTACCAAATGCAATCTACATATTCGATGCATACCCTATCAAATTACCAATGACATTTTTCACAGAACTAGATCAAAAAGTTTCACAATACTTATGGAAACACAAATGACCCTGAATAGCCAAAGCAGTCTTGAGAAAGCAGAATGGAGCTGGAGGAATCAACCTTCCTGACTTCAGATTATACTACAAAGCTACAGTCATCAAGAGAGTATGGTACTGTCACAAAAAAACAGAAACATAGATCAATGGAACAAGATAGAAAACCCAGAAATAAAGGTACCCATGCACCTATGGGTACCTTATATTTGACAAAGGAGGCAAGAATATACAATTGGGCAAAGATAGCCTCTTCAACAAATGGTGCTGGGAAAAATGGACAGCTACATGTAAAAGAAGGAAATTAGAATGCTTCGAACACCATACACAAAGATAAACTCATAATGGATTAAAGATCTAAATATAAGACCAGAAACTATAAAACTCTTAGAGTAAAACATAGGCAGAACAGTTGATGACATAAATCAAAGCAAGATACTCTATGACCCAACTCCTAGAATAATGGAAATAAAAACAAAAGCAAACAAGTGGGACCTGATTGAACTTAAAAACTTTTGCAGAGCAAAGGAAACTTTAAGCAAGGTGAAAAGGCAACCCTCAGAACGGGAGAAAATAATAACAAATGAAACAACTGACAAGGATTAATTTCCAAAATATACAAGCAACTCATACAACTCAATACCAGAAAAACAAACAATCCAATCAAAAGTGGGAAAAAGACCTAAACAGACATTTCTCCAAAGAAGACATACAGATGGCTAACAAACACATGAAGAGATGCTCAGCATCACTCATTATTAGAGAAATGCAAATCAAAACTACAATGAGATATCACCTCACACTGATCAGAATGGCCATCATCAAAAAGTCTACAAACAATAAATGCTGGAGAGAGTGTGGAGAAAAGGGAACGCTCTTGCCCTGTTGGTGGCAATGTAAATTGATACAGCCACTATAGAAGACAATATGAAGATTCCCTTAAAAAATAGGAAGAAAATCACCATGTGTCCCGGCAATTCCACTCCTAGACATATACCCTGAAGAAACCAAAATTGAAAAAGATACATGTATCCCATTGTTCACTGAAGCACTATTTACAATAGCTAGAACAGGGAAGCAACCTAGATGTCCATCAACAGATGAATGGATAAAGAAGTTTTGGTACATACACACAATGGAATATTACTCAGCCATGAAGAGGAACACCTTTGAGTCAATTCTACTGAGGTGGATCAACCTAAAATCTATTATGAAATAAGTTAGAGTTAAATAAGTTATAAAGAGAAAGATAAATGTCGTATTCTAATGCATATATACAGATCTAGAAAAATGGTATTGAAGTAAATTGAAGAATTTACTTACAGGGCAGCAGTGGAGAAACAGACATAGAAAGTAGACTTGGGGACATGGGGAGAGGGGAGGAGAGGGTGAGACGTATGGAGAGAGTAACATAGAAACTCACACTGCCATATGTAAAATAGATATCCAAGGGGAACTTGCTGTATGTCTCAGGAAACTCAAACAGGGGCTCTGTATTAACCTCTAGGGGTGGGATGGGAGGGAGATGGGAGGGAAGTTCAAACAGGAGGGGATATATATATATACCTATGACTGATTCCGGTTGAGGTTTGACAGAAAAAACATAATTCTATAAAGCAATTATCCTTCAATTAAAAAAAATTAATTAATTAAAAAATACAGTATGGCATCAACTACAGAAATTTAAAATGTTAATAAATAATACACATTAATGTGAACTAATGCTATTCTTTAGGATTACATGTTTATGTAATAAAATTTAAGCACATACATCAACGTGATAAGAACCCAAATCAGTAGTTACCTCTGAGGAAGAGGAAGTAGAATGAAATTCATGATGAACACACAGGAATCTAAAAATAGTTTGCAATTATTCAAAATCTTCAGAGTACACATATGTTCAATACAGTGTTCTCCTTTCATTTCAGCGTGTTAGAAATGTTTTATAGTAACAGAAAGGCAATAAATTCATTGATTAAAGAGCTTCTTTTCCAAATATAACCCAATACAATGAGATAATCATTAAAGTGACTTTTGTTAATGTTTTTATCATTAAATAGATGAATAAAATAAAACTAGAATACCTGAAATAGTCCCAACTATTCCATTAGAACTTAATATACTATTATTAATATACTTAGTATTAATATACTTAGTATATTCCATTAGAACTTAATATATACAAATCAGTGAATACCATTATCAATTGTCAAGATTAATGATTTGTTAATTTTAGAATAATTATTAATGATCTTATATCAATAAATTCCTCTACATGATATATTATGCAGTATTTATTTATGATTAGTTACATATCTAGTTATCTATAACTATATCAAGTTAGAAATAAACAAACTAAAGTATTGTCTATGGTTTAACAGAAATGGAGTTCTAGGTGATTTTTAACATGTATAAAAGTGAAGTCGCTCAGTTGTGTCCGACTCTTTGAGACCCCATGGTCTGTAGCCTACCAGGTTCCACCATCCATGGGATTTCCCAGGCAAGAGTACTGGAGTGGGGTGCCATTTCCTTCTCTAGCAGATCTTCCCGACCCAGGGATTGAACCCGAGTCTCCCACATGGTAGGCATTGTAGGCAGATGCTTTACTGTCTGAGCCACCAGGGAAGATCAAAATAGTTTCTATTTTAAAGTTTTATCAAAATTAGATGCACTTTGTTTAAAAAGTTACATAATTATGTAAAAAAGCCAGAGTCTACCACAACATAGTCTATTTTCCAGAGGTAACTGCTTTTGAATAGTTTACATGATTCTACTGATATTTATCTGGGCTTCTCAGATAGTGCAGTGGTAAAGAATCTATGGGCACGACTTAGTAGTTAAATCACCACCACCACACTCAGATCATCGGGGTTTTTTTCTAACTGTGGCTGGCTAGCTTGGGAGATGCAGGCAGGAAGACCAAAGGCAGCTTTGAGTAGGTTGGTACACGAGCTTGTTCATGCTTTCTCAGTCCTCATTGCTATCCCTACTGTATGTACAGGTGCTGGAGAGTAGAGGGAATGATCTCATACTTTCTTTTTAACTGGTGAAAATAATTCCTTGGATTATTCAATTTCTCCCAGATTCTAGCCTTGGATCCAACTGAAGTGCCTTCACTTTTTCTGGAAAAGAGAATCTTCCTGGAGATGTAAATACTTTCCCCCTAAAAAACTTAGAAATGCTTACAAACATAAAAAGACGATGTTGCACATAACAAAAGTACTAATAATTTAACAGAAAAATGAAGAAAAGGGAAGAGCACTGACACATAAAAGTTTTGTGACTAACAAAAGAAGGATAGTTTTGTCTTTATTTCTTATATAAGTTACACGCATTGGAAGGAGGTAGTAAAAGTTACTACAGAATGTTTAGTCAAGAAATTTCATTATTTCACAGTATATACTAAAAACAATTGGGTACTTTGGGGCTTCCCAGGTTTCCTGATGGTAAAGAACCTGCCTGTGTGGGTTTGATCCCTGGGTCAGGAAGATTCCCTGGAGGAGGCCAGGGCAACCCACTCCAGTATTCTTGCCTGGAGAATCCCATGGACAGAGGAGCCTGGAGGGCTACAGTCCATAGGGTCGCAAAGAGTCAGACATGACTGAAGCAACTTATCGCATACACACATAAGGTACTTTAGTGGTCATGTTCTATAGAATTCTGGAACCTGAGGTTGGAAGAGATTACTACAAGTTATGTGATTTACAGACAACAAAAAACACAGGCAATAGCCTATTATGCATGAATTTCTACACGTGATACCGCTGGATTATAGACAAAACAAAATGCATGGTTCCTGCCTGGAAGTAACATTCTACTGGGCAAAATGGAATATATATCCACAGGCTGCATTTGAGGACTTTCCCAAGTAAAGATCTGAATCTTCGTATTGAGACTTTGAGCAATGATTGTGGATTAAAAACTGAAAAAAACAAATGTCTTTTTTTCCAGAGAATGTTTGTAAACTGTCAGACCAAATACTGGCAACTCCTCCAAGAAAATGATGACAGTGTGTGTTTACTTGATGATAGCTCTAATAACTGGTCTCACTGCAAAGTGAATATATACATGCATCCTAAGGAAGTAAATGACTTAACGAATATTGCTGCTGTTTAGTAGCCAGGTCATGTTCAACTCTTTTGCAACCCCATGGACTTTAGCCCACCAGGCTCCTCTGTCCATGGAATTTCCCAGGCAAGAATATTGGAGAGGGTTGACATTTCCTTCTCCAGGGGGTCATTCCAATCCAAGGATTAAACCTGTGTTTCCTTCAGTGGCAGGTGGATTCTTTACCACTGAGTCACCAGGAAGCCTAATGAATATTACCAATTGACATATTTAAGAGTAGTTAACTAGAATCAACATTGTCAGGAGAAATATCAATAACCACAGATATGCAGATGACACCACCCTTATGGCAGAAAGTGAAGAGGAACTAGAAAGCCTCTTGATGAAAGTGAAAGAGGAGAGTGAAAAGGTTGGCTTGAAGCTCAACATTCAGAAAAGTAAGATCATGGCATCTGGTCCCATCACTTCATGGAAAATAGATGGGGAAACAGTGGAAACAGTGTCAGACTTTATTTTTTTGGGCTCCAAAATCACTGCAGATGGTGATTGCAGCCATGAAATTCAAATACACTTACTCCTTGGAAGGAAAGTTATGATCAACCTAGATAGCATATTGAAAAGCAGAGATATTACTTTGCCAACAAAGGTTCGTCTAGTCAAGGTTATGGTTTTTCCAGTGGTCATGTGTGGATGTGAGAGTTGGACTGTGAAGAAAGCTGAGCACTGAAGAATTGATGCTTTTGAATTGTGGTGTTGGAGAAGACTCTTGAGAGTCCCTTGGACTGGCAAGGAGATCCAACCAGTCCATTCTAAAGGAGATCAGTCCTGGGTGTTCATTGGAAGGACTAATGCTGAAGCTGAAACTCCAATACTTTGACCACCCATGCGAAGAGTTGACTCATTGGAAAAGACTCTGATGCTGGGAGGGATTGGGGGCAGAAGGAGAAGGGGACAACAGAGGATGAGATGGCTGGATGGCATCACTGACTCGATGGACGTGAGTCTGAGTGAACTCTGGAAGTTGGTGATGGACAGGGAGGCCTGGCGTGCTGTGATTCATGGGGTCACAAGGAGCCGGACACGACTGAGTGACTGAACTGAACTGAACTGAACCTGAATTATTACATCCCCCTAAAAAAAAGTCAATGCATTATTTTCATGAGAGTTGGCAAATGCATTACTTACTTATTTCTTTACCTCTCTTTATTTTGAGGCATTGTTTACCATTCAAATCATCATCAAATGGATTTTATTTAATTTATGTGGAGGCTTTTTGGATTATTTCATTTTTAATGATGCAACAAAGCAGTAAAAGGTAAAGACATATGGACCCATAATGGAAAAGAGAGAGGAAGGAGTCAGAATTGCCACCTTTTAGAAAGCAGATAACTAAGAGTCAGTGTTTTGTTTGTTTTGCCAAAGTAACAGTGTAGAAAGAGAAGAAGCACCCCAATTTTCATCACAATACCCCTCAAAATTTAGTACTGGTCCCAGGTACTTCTGGCAGTAGAGAAAAAACTATGACTGGAAACTCAAGATTGGCTTAAAGTTCCTTTTGAACAGTTAGGCTGCTGTATCTCTTTCCTTGTACTTCAAAATGAGGTCACTGCTCCTCAGTCCTCTGGTAGAACAGAAGAGGTTCATTACCCAGAAAGGAAAAAACCAAGGTTCTCTGACCTGGAAGAAACCAGGACAACAGAGTGAAACTGCACCGAGAGATCAGCACACTAAGTGTGAGACACCTTCCCCTGCCTGACTCCCTCCTCCAACTTAGATCCTTGTAAGCACCCTGGCAGCCACACAATGTCTAGACAGGAGAAGGAAAGAGCCTTCTCTAGGGAATCTGTCCCATCCAAGGAAAAAGGTCTAACAAAAATGACAGTAGGAATTCCTCAACCAGAATCAAATCAGAGATCACAATGAAAACTCTGGGGTTAACAAGACCCACTCTTCACATATTAGCACAAACCCAAGAATTATTAAATACTTGAAGAGATCATCTTTTATCAAAGAGACTAAAAAACAGAAAAAAATAATTTAGAGAAAAAGAAAAGATTATGCACAAAAATAAAATGTAGTATACGTGATTAATATCCTCAAAGATAGGAGGTTTTGTATCCTTGAAATAAGAGCAGATTTTTTTTTTTTAAATGTTGGAAATAGAAACATGATAGTATAAGTGAAAAAATTCAATACAAATTTTAGGGGAGAAATTTGAGAAGCTATTGTAGAATGAAAAGCAAAATTTCAGAGATGGAAATTAGGAAAAGAAAAAGAGGGAAAAAATGGAGAGCCAAGAACCAGTAGGGCTAACATCTTAAAAAAAATATATGCCAGAAGTAAAAAGGAATAATAGAAAATTTAGGATAGAAAATCATGAAAATTTCCCAGAAAGGAAGAACACATGTTTTCATATTGAATAGACCCACCATGTTCCCAGTACTATGGACAGAAATAGACACATATAAGGTACATCGAGAAAAGGTAGTACTCAGGGAATAAAGGAAAGATTTTCAGCCTTTTAGGGAACATTCATGTGAAATAATATAGTAAGACTAGCAATACCGGAAGCTATTCACAGAAAACAACAGGACCAACTCTTTGTGTGTCTGATGAAACAATAGGAGTTACAACCTAGCAGTCTATGGTCAGTTCTATGTGAGTGTACACAGAAAGACTTGCATCTCCCATGCACTAATTTTCAGAAATCTACTTCAAGAGGTTTCCCATTAAAATGAGGGAGTAAACCAAAAAATTAGAAGATCCAGGAAACAGGGATCCAACATAGAAGAAAGGTGGAGAGAATGACCAATCAGAACATGATAGCTGGGGAGCAGGTTTGGAGATTTAAGAATACACCAAGAACCATTTGGAGCAGACCAGTGGTCATGTATGGATGTGAGAGTTGGACTGTGAAGAAAGCTGAGCACCGAAGAATTGATGCTTTTGAACTGTGGTGCTGGAGAAGACTCTTGAGAGTCCCTTGGACTGCAAGGAGATCCAACCAGTCAAATCTGAAGGAGATAAACCCTGGGATTTCTTTGGAAGGAATGATGCTAAAGCTGAAACTCCAGTACTTTGGCCACCTCATGCGAAGAGTTGACTCATTGAAAAGGACTCTGATGCTGGGAGGGATTGGGGGCAGGAGGAGAAGGCGACAACAGAGGATGAGATGGCTGGATGGCATCACTGACTCGATGGACGTGAGTCTGAGTGAACTCCGGGAGTTGGTGATGGACAGGGAGGCCTGGTGTGCTGCGATTCATGGGGTCGCAAAGAGTTGGACACGACTGACCGACTGAACTGAACTGAACTGAGTGTCATGGATAGAGATGTCTTTAACCGAGGTACATTTACTGTGTGTTGCATATTTAAGTGTATTAAAAAGAGTTATATACTGGTGGAGGTAGGAGAAAGAAACAGAAGCTCTACCTAAAGAAACTAAAGACCTATATATAGAAAACTATAAAACACTGGTGAAAGAAATCAAAGAGGACACTAATAGATGGAGAAATATACCATGTTCATGGATTGGAAGAATCAATGTAGTGAAAATGAGTATACTACCCAAAGCAATTTATAGATTCAATGCAATCCCTATCAAGCTACCAACGGTATTCTTCACAGAGCTAGAACAAATAATTTCGCAATTTGTATGGAAATACAAAAAACCTCGAATAGCCAAAGCTATCTTGAGAAAGAAGAATGGAACTGGAGGAATCAACCTGGCTGACTTCAGGCTCTATTACAAAGCCACAGTTATCAAGACAGTATGGTACTGGCACAAAGACAGAAATATTGATCAATGGAACAAAATAGAAAGCCCAGAGATAAATCCATGCACATATGGACACTTTATCTTTGACAAAGGAGGCAAGAATATACAATGGATTAAAAACAATCTCTTTAACAAGTGGTGCTGGGAAAACTGGTCAACCACTTGTAAAAGAATGAAACTAGAATACTTTCTAACACCATACACAAAAATAAACTCAAAATGGATTAAAGATCTCAACGTAAGACCAGAAACCATAAAACTCCTAGAGATGAACATAGGCAAAACACTCTCCGACATACATCACAGCAGGATCCTCTATGACCCACCTCCCAGAATATTGGAAATAAAAGCAAAAATAAACAAATGGGACCTAATTAAACTTAAAAGCTTCTGCACAAGAAAGGAAACTATTAGCAAGGTGAAAAGGCAGCCTTCAGAATGGGAGAAAATAATAGAAAATGAAGCAATGGACAAACAACTAATCTCAAAAATATACAAGCAACTCCTACAGCTCAACTCCAGAAAAATAAATGACCCAATCAAAAAATGGGCCAAAGAACTAAATAGACATTTCTCCAAAGAAGACATACAGATGGCTAACAAACACATGAAAAGATGCTCAACATCACTCATTATCAGAGAAATGCAAATCAAAACCACTATGAGGTACCATTTCACACCAGTCAGAATGGCTGCGATCCAAAAGTCTACAAATAATAAATGCTGGAGAGGGTGTGGAGAAAAGGGAACCCTCTTACACTGTTGGTGGGAATGCAAACTAGTACAGCCACCATGGAGAACAGTGTGGAGATTCCTTAAAAAACTGGAAATAGAACTGCCTTATGATCCAGCAATCCCACTGCTGGGCATACACACTGAGGAAACCAGAAGGGAAAGAGATACGTGTACCCCAATGTTCATCGCAGCACTGTTTATAATAGCCAGGACATGGAAGCAACCTAGATGCCCATCAGCAGATGAATGGATAAGAAAGCAGTGGTACATATACACAATGGAGTATTACTCAGCCATTAAAAAGAACACATTTGAATCAGTTCTAATGAGGTGGATGAAACTGGAGCCTATTATACAAAGTGAAGTAAGCCAGAAAGAAAAACACCAATACAGTATACTAACGCATATATATGGAATTTAGAAAGATGGTAACAATAACCCTGTATGCGAGACAGCAAAAGAGACACTGATGTATAGATTAGTCTTTGGACTCTATGGGAGAGGGAGAGGGTGGGGAGATTTGGGAGAATGGCATTGAAACATGTATAATATAATGTATGAAACGAGTTGCCAGTCCAGGTTCGATGCACGATACTGGATGCTTGGGGCTGGTGCACTGGGACGACCCAGAGGGAGGGTATGGGGAGGCAGGAGGGAGGAGGGTTCAGGATGGGGAACACATGTATACCTGTGGCGAATTCATTTCGATATTTGACAAAACTAATACAATATTGTAAAGTTTAAAAATAAAATAAAATTAAAAAAAATAAAAATAAAAAAATAAAAACAAAACAAAACAAAAGAACCTCCAAAAAAAAGAAAAGAAAATAATAGCAGCACAAAAAATACAATTAAAAAATCTTACCACAATAAGCCAAAAAAAAAGAAAAAGGACCAATATTCGCACACAAGGAAGAGTAATCATAATAGCTGACATTTCTGTGCTGTGTGTACTGTTTATATCAACTTCATAAGTTTATATATAAACTTCACAATTGATTATTGACTCAATCAATAATATGACATGATAATAATGAGAAGACAAGAAGGGAAACATGCATGTGTATCAGGGGCTAAGACCTGTCAGGTTGATGTTAAAAGAGACCTCAATTTGTATCTGCCCCAAATAAAAAGTCAGTACACACTCCCCACAATCAAGAAATAGCAATAAAAAATCATTGTACAGAGAGGTTTCATATAAATACCAGTGTGCGCATGTGTGCTCAGTCGTGTCCAACTCTCTGTGATGCCATGGACTGCCTGTCAGGCTCCTCTGTCCATGGAATTTTCCAGGCAAGAATACTGGAGTGGGTTGCCATTTCCTTCTCCAGGGGATCTTCCTCACCCAGGGATCGAACCCAGGTATACTGCATTGCAGGTGATCTGAATGTAAGTGGAGTAAAAAAAATGCTCACAACTACCAGTGAAGTTACCTTTACCTTTTCTCCATTTTCCTCAACTTTTGAGGCCCGGTATGGTTAATTCTATGAATCAACTTGGCTGGGCCACAGTGCTCAGAAGTTGGTCAAATATTAATTCTGAATGTTTCTGTGAGGATGTTTTTTGGGTGAGATTTACACTTAAATTGGTACACTTAGGATAAAGTAAATCACTTTGCATTACATGGATAGATCTCGTCCAATCAGTTGTAAGCCTGACTAGAACTACAGAACTAAAGACCGACCTCCATTGAGCAAGAGGAAATTCTCCAGCCTGGTAGCCTTTAGACCTGAATCACAAAATGGGCTCTTTCTTGGGTCTCCAGACTGCTGGCCTACACTAATTTTGGACTTCCCATATTCCATAATCATGAAAGCCAATTCCTTAAAATCAGTCAATCTCTCTCTCTCTCTCAATACATGTGTTGTATGTGCATGAATGTTTAGTCGCTTCCGTTGTGTCCGACTCTTTGTGACCCTGTGGACTGTAGCCCACCAGCCTCCTCTGTCCATGAGATTCTCCAGGCAAGAATATGGAGTGGGTTGCCATGCCCTCCTTCAGGGTTTCTTTCTGATTCAAGGATCAAACTCGTGTCTGCCTGCATCTCCCAACCAGCCTATAGAAAATAAGTTTAAATTCTGATGACATCCAGCTAGTCTAAAAGTTAGGTAGAATTATTATTAAAAAAAACAAAAAAACAAAAAACAAAAAACACCACTCAGTGCTATTCACAGTCATTTGAAAAGAAATAGCTCTATTACAAGCTATGGACCAGAGTAATACAGGGAGTCCACGGAACAAACACTTACAGCAGCAAACATAATAAAGTGTTGGGGTGCCTCTAATAATCACTTTAATTTACTGAAGGAGATCTGTCCATGTTTCTATAATAGGTTTACAGGAAAATATATGGTATATGTTAGTAATCAGTTTTATAAATTAAGAATAATATATATATATATACATATATATATATATATATATATATATATGGCTAATCGAGGTATAACAGAATCCAGAGAAGGAGGCTGAATGATTTGGGCTTTCTGCTCCTGCAGACACATCTTCAAATAGCGAGAAGGAAGCACTGAAGGCAGCTTTGCAGTGTGCTAATACCAGCTAATATGCACTTAATGAGACTTCCAGCTGTCTACTTTTCAATTTGCACTCGCTGAATTTATTTAGAGCATTTTTGTTTTTTTTTTTTAAACTGCAAACTAATTAAGATACCCTCATCCTTTTTCCTTGCGGTATCTGCAATAGCTACATTGAACTTTTCTGGGACATTAGCAAATGATCCCATAAAGTGGGCGGTATAGTCAGTACAGACTGCAAAGGAAATACAAAAAGGATACACAGGGTGTGTTAAACAGTGAGCTCAAATGCTCTAATAACAAACAAAGACAAGCTGAGTATTCTTCTTACTGGTATAGATTTTAAGTTTTTTTTACTTGATATTCAGTTATTTAGATGATTCTTTGGGGAAAGAACTCTATGTAGTGAAACAATAACCATCAAAGATCAGAAAATCTCATTCTTTTTTCTTCTGGTGAATTATTCTCAGGCAGCTAAAGCCTTCCTGATCCCTAAAGTTTTACAATACTTCAACCTAACCTATCTAAACCCTTATAATACATAAAGTCAAAAGGAATGCTCTCCAAGAATTCAATAATCTCCAACAGGAAATGAGCAATATGGAAATGCTCAAAATGGTCAAAAAGGAAATGAGCATTTACTTTTAAAAAAGGAAGGAAATTGGCTCCCACTAATCAAATTTCACCAAGAAAATGTATCTTTCTCTCACTGAGATATGGAAAGATAAATTTCCTCAAAGCTTTTCTGTGTCATGCTAAAACGGTTATCGATGAGGTTATAAGGTTTACAATGTTAGAGTTGCAAGGGTATATGTCTTTATAATGAGGTGAGTCTCTTTTTGATGTTGTAAAGGTGCTTTTTCATTCCTCACCCTCCCATCTTGCTGAAAGATCAGCCTTTTAAGAGCGGATTGTGAATTCTTCTGGTATGACAAAAGGAAACTAGTTCTTACTATATTTGACATATAGTTACCACATTTAGTCACTGCAATACCGTGGCTGTGTAAAACTTCTTTTCCTCATTTTAGAGATAAGGAAACTAAGGGTCAGTGAGATTCTGCCAGGCTCCTCTGTCCATGGGAATACTCCAGGCAAGAATACTAGAGTTGGTTGCCATGCCTTCTCCAGGGGATCTTCCCAACCCAGGGATCGAATCCAGGTCTCCCTCATTGCAGGCTGATTCCTTCCCATCTGAGCCATTGCTGCTGCTGCTGCTAAGTCGCTTCAGTCGTGTCCGACTCTGTGCGACCCCATAATACTTTGTCCAAGATCCCATAACTGGTAAGGAAGAGAGTTGGGAATTAAACCAGATCTATTCAGTTCAGTTCAGTTCAGTTGCTCAGTTGTGTCCGACTCTTTGCGACCCCCATGAATTGCAGCACACCAGGCCTCCCTGTCCATCACCAACTCCCGGAGTTCACTCAGACTCACGTCCATCGAGTCAGTGATACCATCCAGCCATCTCATCCTCTGTCGTCCCCTTCTCCTCCTGCCCCCAATCCCTCCCAGCATCAGAGTCTTTTCCAATGAGTCAACTCTTCGCATGAGGTGGCCAAAGTACTGGAGTTTCAGCTTTAGCTTCATTCCTTCCAAAGAAATCCCAAGGCTGATCTACTTCAGATTGGACTGGCTGGATCTCCTTGCAGTCCAAGGGACTTTCAAGAGTCTTCTCCAACACCACAGTTCAAAAGAATCAATTCTTCGGCACTCAGCCTTCTTCACAGTCCAACTCTCACATCCATACTGACCACTGGAAAAACCGTAGCCTTGACTAGACGGACTTTGTTGGCAAAGTAATGTCTCTGCTTACTGTTTACTTTTCTATACTATATCTTCTCAGGAATTATCATTAACTTAAAACAGGGTGCTTAAAGCATTCTCAATTGGAACAACACATCTAGAATATGAGAGTTTCTATACTTAGTGACCAGAAATGATAAAGCTTTCTGTTTATGCCTAAATCCAAAAGCTATTCTGGACAATAAAAGAATAATCCCCTCTAAAGGCAAATTTTGGCAAGGAAAAAAATGCAGTCCAATTCGCTTACACTACAAAAATAGAAACACCTGTAATCTCAAATTAACTTTCTTTGTTTTCTGCAGTTCTATGCAAATGTAAATATGCAAAAGAACAAATCCTTGGAAGAGAAAATAAAAATGTACATGTTGGCAACTGGCTGTCTTTATAGTTCTCTTAACTGATGAGTGGTTTCTCTGCTGGGACTCCTGAGAACTGCTCAGATTCTCTGACATTGGTCCTCCTGAAATCCCACCTAAATGATATCTTTGTGGAGACCATGACGCTCCGTCAGATAGTCTGGCTGACATATTAGGCTGCTGACCCCAGAACTGCTGGTGCTGAGCCGCACAAACCATCCCTTGGTTGTTTCCTGCCTAATCTGTGGTGTCTCTGCCAACAAGTTTTCGAGGTGGCCAGAACTCCTCTACCATGAGCATGACAGTGAGCCCAGAATGAGCTAGGGCCTGAGCATTGATGAATGCAGTGACACACACGGCAAACAGATGCAGTGATGAACAGAACCAGTCTCTGTGTGCGAATGTGATATCAATTACAGTGATAAAAAACTGGTTTATGAGATGCCATGACTATTCAGAACTTTATTTTAGGCGCTTAACACAGGGTCACCGTCATACAAACAATGAAGGAAAATGGGGGAGGGTAAAATAATTGATTGTCTTCTGTTGGTTCACAGAGCAATAGTCTTGAACACGTAGGGAAAACATAGTTATATTATTGGAGCATCCTATACCATGAAGAATTTTTAAGTCACTTTAGACAGTTTCCCAAGATTACAGGTATACACAGAAAATATAGAGCAATCTAGATTTGCAAAATTAATGAAACAGGGAGGAGATAATCCTTGATAAACACATTCACTTTCTTATAATAAATACTCCATCTGACATGTGACACTTGTCCAGGTTGACTAGAACCACCCCTTCTACTTCTGTCCTGGACTGTAACTACCAATTCCTATCTCTCACCCTCCTCTCTCACAGTGTCCCATTCAGGCCACAACCAGAGTCTCCTAAAAAGCACTCTTTACTTTAAAATATTTTTTTACACAAATGATATTATTGCTCCAATGTATTTTTTTTTCTGGGAATTTTTTTCCATCCCTTCCTAACACAAGCTCCTACTAATAAACTTGCACTATCTAATATAGCGGCCAATAGCCGTATTTCAAGCCTAAATTTAAATTAAGTAAAATTAAAAATTTGGTTCCTCTACTGCGCTAGCCATATTTTAATCCTGAGCAGCCACTTGTGGCTAGGGGCTATTATCTTAGACATAGGGAACTGTCCATCAATGCAGAGTTCTATTACTTAGCCTCTAAATCCCAATGTACAAATCTGCCTGCAAGTTTCAGTACAAACCATCCCCTCCAAGTGGAAAAGCTCTGACTTCTTATCCACTCTTCCAATTTATATTCCTAAATCTCATATACCTTTAAGGTTCAGATTGCATTTTATTTATTGCATTCTACTCCCTCCCTTATATGTTCCAGTCAGAAACGATCACCCGTTTTGATCTTTTGCATTTTGTTTATAACAGTCACATACTAAATCTGACATTGCTGCTTTAAAGAAATTTAGGAAAAATTATTATTTTCTTACTAATTTGGAAAGAGGGAGAAGGAAAAACAGAGAGAGAGAGAGAGAGAGAGACAGGGAGACAGAGAAGGAGGAAGAGGCGGGGGGTAGGGCAACCATAGAGTTTTGTTCTCTTCTCAGAGAGCCTGTGCCTTATAGGCACTCAATACGTATTTCTAAATAACAAAATATAGTTCACATTTTGAACATCATTTTTTTGCAATGAAAGAAAATACCATCTTGCCCAGCTTTTTCATTTATAAGACAGAAACTGAGGACCTGAGATGGTGCAAGCTGAGGAGATAGTCAAACTATGTAACAAGGACTCTGGCATCAACCTATGAGAATGGAACCGTTCTTAGCACCAGAACTGGGTCTAAATCTTGGGTAGATCCAGGACTTTTACAAAAAACTTGGAGAGCCAGGAAAATATTGGGGGAGAGGCTTTTAGAGGCTTAAAAGCCTCT